>NW_009725699.1:69441-89135 GCF_000703405.1 Apaloderma vittatum
GGACAGAAAGCGCCACATCGCACCAGCCCGTTTGCTGAAGACTGTGCACACACTGACTGCCTTCAGTCTGAAGGGACCACTTAATGAAGAGTACCTATCGTATCATTTTTCTTAAAGAATTAAAAATACCCCAGAACAACAAAAAGAAAAAAACCAACAAAACAAAAAACACCCAAGGAGGGAGGTATCAACTGACTTTACGCATTCAGGATTAGCTTGCAAAGTAAATTCTTGGACAGGAAGTCCAGACTCCCAGGCCCAACAACCTGCCAAGACCATGGTTATTCATGAATGGTTTTATAGTAAGAAAATGCCAGGCAAAGAGCTCCTACCAGGTTCTTTTACTTCTTCACAGTTACCTCAGCTTCGCCTATTTCTGTGACCACTTCTGCGCTGGGCTAGCACACTGGCCATTGCTGAAGTGAATGCACCATCACACCTCCAGCATGAACGTTACTCCTCATCTAGTAAAACCGTGTGTTGTCCCTCCTTCCAGGAAGTTTCCCCTTGGATCAGCAGGCTGAATTAGCACCGTACCTTTGCTGGATCCAGCCCAAGGAGCCTGCAGCAACAGCAGAAGGAGAGGACAAGGGGCAGCAACAACCTGCAGTTATGCAGATCAGGTGTCACCCAGGGTGCTGGGTTGAGCCTAGCCACCACCAGCTCACTGCCACCATCAAAGGGTGTTCACGTTCTCCTACTTTCTCTTGGCAGTCAAAATGCATCTGGAAGAGGTCTGGAACATTTCAGCGGTGCCTTAGTCCTGCTGCTTCCCACACACACACCACAGCAAGCTCTTCTGGTGTATTAGGTATGGCTGGACAGGTTACGCCAAGGCATAGCATAGATGCTCCAACAGATAAAACTTGTTAAAAAGACGCAGAAGCCAGTTTGAAGCAAATCTCAGCATAGGCTGAAGCACATGGTAGTTTATCCAGAGCACCATTCCAACAGCTAAGCACACAACACTGGACGTGGCTCTGTCACACCATGTCAGACAGGGAAGAATCGCTCATAAGTGAGGGCACGAAACTATCCTTCTGTTTGGGATCAAGCAGCAACCATACCCTTTATTATTTTAGGCCAAAACAGTAAGAGTTAAAATATAAAACCTTCTCACAATCACTGCACGAATTCTCTTTGTTACTGTTCTAATAATCCCAACTTGATCTTATAAATTTGTTAGATCCTTGCAGGCAGCTCAAGAGATGCTGCCGACACCAGCGCAGTGACAACTCCCAAGCTTGCGTCTGAGAGGAGCTGGTGCTACCTCCTGCAGCTTTGCAACGCGGGCCCCTAATTCTGCATCACTGGAGCCTCTCTGGGTTCCCCGTGCTGCTGCGCTTTACAAAGTAAAGTGAAAGCCATCTAGAGAAAAGCTTGATAACAACCATGGCTGGAAAAGAACAAAGAAATATGACATCACAGGCAGAGGAAATAAAAAGCAAACCCGAGAATTTTCAAAGCTTTCTACTGATACATGCATAAACTAAAAATAATCAAAGCACCTGCAAACAGCAGGCACAGGCTTCACTTAACAGGTGATGAAAGACACTTAAATTATTTGTATGAAGGTACAGGGCTTCTATGGCAGCAAAGAAATCAGAAATAGAACATTTGTTATCAATTCTGTGCTCTAAACCAGTACCTCCCTGTTTTTCCTCCCTCCTATATTTTTCCTACTGGCTTCTTTTTAAACCAGATATAATGACTAACAGATGCTACAGCAGTACAGTCCTCATTGAATGGGTAATTAACAGATGAAAGTTCAGCAGTTGTTTCTAGTTAGTCAAATGAGCTGTACACTCCTCATCCCGTAAGTGAGGGAAGGGGATGAGCAAGCCAACTTCCATCCTTATTTTCCATTGTAAAAGGGGACATACATCAAGTGGGCCTTGGAGGTGTTGAGATAAAACCAATCTGGACCACTCAGGTTTTATTAGGTGTTGTCTCCAGGATTTAAGAATTGCAAATACTTACAATGCTAACTTTGCCAAAAGCTTAAGAATATTTGCTACATTTAATAAAGCTGATGAAAAAATCAGTACTAGACACGTGATATAGACCAATGAGATATATATATTGTACAGATTCATTACAGTTTGTTCACAAAAACCTGTACTTTTTCTATTGGAAATAAAGCCTGTGAGTAAATAACTTCTGAAACTCTGCTGGTCTTCAGAATGTAATTTATTGTAAACAAATGAACAGAACTACATGCAGAATATGGAGGAACTGCCACATATGAATGAACACAATGTATGGCTTCAAAGAACTCTAACCCACTTTCCTTGCCACTCCTCCTACTTGGTAGCTGTCACAGTTTTCATTGCTGCTTAGCTAACCTTAGAAATATGTCAATTGGGGCTTGTTTGCCGTTTCTGCTTCAGGGTTTAGTTGTCAAAAACACAAGCTGCAACCATAAAAACAAGCAAACAATACATAAAGTAAGGACAAGCTTGGCTAGTCTTCATAATTATTCAGCTGAACTTTAATTATTGCAAGAATAAGACCAAGTAAGCCTCAAAAAGTTTACAGACTAAGAGTGTCATTCCATGTGTGTAAATCAGAGTAACGCTGTTATGGCTGAAAATACCACTATCGTCATAAATGCATGATGCTGAGACATTCACTGTTTCAGAAATGAAAAAGCATTACTTTGGGTAATTATATCACCCAGAACATATTTCAGCTGGCAATAACATGAATGTCTCTACATAGGAGATCAGGCCACACATGCTTATAGGTAGCAGCAGGCTGAGAAGGAGGTTAATAAAACTGAAACTAATTTCTGAATTACTTTTCAGCTAATGTTTTACAGTATTTTCTTCTGGGGGAGACAGGTGTTGGGAGAGAGTCCAGCATGCTTTATTTTAAGAACTGTGAGGAAAGCTTTGGGGGGGGGGGGGGAAAAAAAAAAAAATCACCCCTATAAATCTGACCTTAAGACAATAAATTGCTATCTAATGGTATTTAATAACCATTTCTAAAATCTATTTTAGATTAATGCATTTATAAACAGACAGGGTTTTTTTTCCTCCATACAGTGGACTATCAACCCATAAGCTGAACAAAAATTCTGAAAACATACACATATAATTAACTGCTCTACAGAGTTAACAATAGTTCAGGACAACTTACTCAAATCCATTTATTAATGAAAATATGATGCCTTATATTTAAACACTTCAGCATTTATTAAATCCTTTGGGAGTGGTTACGGAGAGTTGAACTCTGTACCAGCTTACACCAAAATAACAAAATCTGTTTTCATTTCACACTTTGTGTCAATTCCCAGCAAACCTGCATACGCACGTTTATTTTGGAATCAGATACTTTTTCAAAATGTTGCCACTGGCATTGGAGAGGTGGCAGGAGGTACTGCCAACACCAAGTGGTCATAAAGCGATGGAGGGCTGGCCAAAAAAGCACCAGAGCCGGCCTTCATTTGAAGTTAGTTTTCTTCCTCAAGTGCCATCAAAACCAGGAGCTGCTCTAACTCCTGTTAACTGGCAGCAGCCCCAAATGGCAGCATTTGGCCACACTTGCTCAAATCCTTGGCCTCATTTGCTCATCAGGAGCTGCAAGATGCCCCACATGTGTCCTGTGCCACCTCCGTGCCAGCCAGAGATTTTTACCTGTCCTCCTGCAGAGTCACAAGAACGCTTCCCAGGGCTTACTGCTTCTGTTTTTATTTGCACACTGAGACAGAAAAGGGTAAAGTCAATAACTAGTTGAACGAATGCAAGTGTTGACTAATGTCTCCTTCCTCAGCATGAGAAACCCCACATGGTTTTTCAGAGCTTTATAAACTGCAGTTCTTTATAACATTTGCTTCCCTGAAATCTAAACCTGTTTTAAGGGTCTGACTTGGAGTTTGAGGCTGGTGAAACTGCTACTTCAACGATGGTGTATTTTCCTCCTCCCTTCTCAGTACTCTCCTGCATATCTAATCATCAAGTTCGGATATGGACCAGCCATGGACCAAGTATAACACCACAAGCAAGAAGCCGAAGTATTTCAGAAGACCCATCTTTTCCTACAAACAGAAAGAGGAGCACTGCTGTGCATGACAGACTGCGGATGTGGACATCCTTAAAAAAATCCAACACAGGACACCCAAAAATACTGCACTACATTCTTACATTAGCAAAAATTCTCTTCTTTTTATTTTTTGTAACTATTCAAGCCCCATTACTACAGCATCCCAGTATTTCAAGGTCTGTGCTATGGCTCCCTAGGGAAAACAGAACACCAGCAAATCAATCAGCTGTGTTAGTCAGCCAAGAACAAATAGACTAGCTCTGATTTTATTTTTATTTGCACCAAGATCTTCCCAGCATCCAAGAAGAAGCCAGACTGTAACTGAAGCAGGAGTGGTCTCACCTGCAGCTTACTGGACAAGTCTGTCTGGACGGCCACTTCTTAGGAGGAGAGTGAGGAGGACTCCCAAGACCTTGCATGCGTCTGCGTCGACAAGTGACAGCCAAAGGCTGACACAAGGGAACACGACAGCAGCAGCGCATGGAGAAGCCCGAGCGTGCCGGCAGCCTCGGCATTAACGGCTGCTTTTGGGGCAGGAGTGAGTGCGAGCAACACAGGCAAGATAAGCCCAGGCTGTCTGCCTATCTGCATTGGAGATCTCACACTTCTGTGTGTTCAGGTATGCTTCCCTCTACCGCAACAGATGTTTTACTGTATTTCCTTTATCCATAAGTAGAGAAACTGCTCGTTTCACCCACACCCTCCATGCAGCAGGCACAGGGTTCCCAAGTCAATTCTCATCTCTGTGCTCCGGCACAAGAAGTGATCCCCACTGCCTCCAACCACTCCAGAAAGGCTATACCCTTGCAAACTATTTTCAACCAAATGCAAGGAAACCTCCAAACCTTTTCTGTGATTTTCAGGTATTAGTACATCTACTGTGAACCTTGACATTTAATTTTCTATACGCCCTGAAAACTTCCGTATGTTTAGCCCAGTGTTTCTCCGTTTCCAATTTCTGGGTTGCCAGCAAAAGCACTCTGAAAAATTTAGGAATCCATGTAACCAAGAAAAACCGTTAATCATTTTGCTGCCAGAAAAAATATCCTTATTAGGGTACTCAGAAATAGCACCCTATCATAGAATCTTAAGTGTATTATAGCAGATTTTCACAGGCAGCAGTTGGAATTAGGCAAATTAGGCATACACCTTCTGGTTTGGCATTTGTCACTTCTCAGCCTGAGTCTAATTTCTTTGGATAAACTCAACTTTTGTTCTGCCAGAAGCATAAGGAACAATTTATAGCAAAACCTCAGATTTTTAAGTCAGTGGGAGTTAAATACAAGGCCTTAAAAAATTCTAGACCCTATCTTTATCTTAGGAGCTATGTAAACTATTTTTCCCATTAGCACTCTTCACATGTAAAATTTCAAAAGCCACTGCAGACATTTACATATACCATTCACCAACTTTTTTGGGGAATCCTTCAGAGATTCATATGACATAACTCAGCCGGAATAAGTATTCGAGAGCAATTAATCACTGGGGATATCACATACACATCTGTTGTGAAATTTACTTAACCGAAGTCAAAAAGCCTTTGACCTTTTCCACAGAAATCCTCAGACATACTTCATGAAGTAATTTCAGTACGTACATGTACATTATCATCCTTTACCAATTTATGAGGTAAAACCATCCTTCCATTTGTTTCCAAGGGGTTGTTAGAATTAATGCAAGTGGGGGTTTTTGACAAAGGCTTTTCAGGATTGTTGAAGCAAAGATTTCAGCCCAGGTATTAACCAGCAGACTCACAAGAAGGCTGACAGCAGAAGCTGGACTTGAAGGCACAAGCATGAACCTGAGTGTCGCAGAGAGTCTCTGGGCACACACACACCCAAGCAGGCGAATATGAAATCCAAGACACCTCTGGACTACTGCAATATTGAACATTAGAGAAGGTATTTTCATGGTGAATTTCCTACTGCACCAGAACGCAATGTTACAATGATAATAACACTAATTTCATAGAATGCTGAGGTGAAAAAGCAATGCCTTGCATTTAAATCTCTACGGAACGTTACAGGGAATAATGTAAATATTTTCCTTTATCATTAAAGTCATCTTAATCATCGCAATCAGGCCAAGTCTGCAAAATGCCAGGCACTCCTACTCCCTTCCTCCTCAGATCTGGTGGATAGCTTTGGCCACTGATGCTCTACTCATCAAAGCCAAACTGATCACAGCAGGCAAGTAGGTTCCAGTCAGATCAAGCTCAGGCTGCCTATGAATTGGAGAGCAGCTTAATCCATTGGGGTATCTTGTTTCACCAGGACTGAGATGCAGGCTCTGATACTTGCTTACCTGGATGTGCCACTTGACCTTTCTGAATTTGTCTAACTGCAAAATGGAATTCTGTCATCCTCAAAGCTCTTTTGACATCTATGAGTGAGAATGGCTTTTAGCTACAGCTATGGCCACATCACGATGGTCACATCTATAAGGTGGCTCACTTCTCCTCCCCCCAAAAGAAAGAAACCAAAACCTGCCCATACACTTTTCACTTTTTTTCTCTCTCCTACATCTTCACTACTAAAAACATGGCCTCAAAGTGCCAACCTCAGCATTTTTAACTCCTGAAGCAAACTCCCTACAAAGACGGCGCTTCAGTCTAACAACAGACTGAGCTCCAAGGATGTGAGCATGGGGGAGGGAAACTTCAATATTAAAACCCATCCATCAATCTCTTCTACAAAGCTCTTTTGTTCCTAGTTCATATTTAGGAACTCAAGGTCAAAACTAACGTTGGAAAATGCACATCATAACTCAACCTGGATTTTCACTCATCCTGGTCTTCTTGAGCTTAAACACAAACAAGGAAGAGGCAAAAAGAAATTTTAGCTGCATGATGTACTTATATAAAAATGTACACCAAGGAGTATAATCAACTTAAAAATTACTATGGATTAGGTTCTTAATCTACACTATTAATGATACAGATTAGAAACACCAAAATAAGAATATATGCATTTAGACCACAATGACTTTACTACTTTGGTTTTCTTACAGTTTGGACAAAGTCAATCATTTGTTTCCACCTAGTGAGGGCTTTTTCGTTTGGTTGGGGTTTTTTATTGGGGGTTTGGGTGGTTAGTTTTTGTGAGAGTTTTTTGAGAGACACACACAAGGTTTGACTGAAAACACCAGAGGGTAAACTAACAAGTCTGAAAAAAATAAAACACAACCTTTTCCTCTCTGGTAAAAAACAAAGGAACACATCCCTATTAGCCTTTGGCTTTAAGAAGTCCTGGGTCAGATGTGGGCAGTCTTAACAAAGAAGAGGAACGGTAGGTATTACGAATAAAAAGCAAGGGTCTCACTGCAGCAGAGAAAACAGGATGTATTCCACAGGCTATAACTATTCTCCTTCGAAACATAATAGGGGGAAAAAAAATTTTAAAAAAAAATCATTCATTATGCTCAAACACTTAAGGCCAGACTTTTCAGTAAACCCCATTTTTCCAAGGTTCCATAGCAGAAAGCAGAGGTGACAAATACCTGAGATTACAAACTTATCCAGTGGATATTTCCCAGAGGTGCTCTAAAAAAAAAAATCCATTTACACATACAATACAAAGACAGCCTAAGACAAAAGAACTGACACAAAACTGTGATCTAGCACTTAAATCTTTAAATTAAAAGATGATCAGGTAGTCTTGAGAATTGTCATTCCAAAATGTTTTAAAGTTTTATTCCAAGAGCTTACATATAACATCTTTCATAAGGGAAAAGTCCTGCCAAGAGCCTTAAATACAGCTTTACTGAATGCCAGTTTGGCCTCCTCCGTGTGAGTCTGCACACTTTAACGAGAGTTTATGAACTTTCACTGGGGAAAAGAAAAAATGAATGTGTAACAATAGTTTGCCATCCATGTGTGTAAGTAATAGGTTATGTAAAATACCAAATAATCCTGCAGCTTACAAAAAAACTTTAAAAGTTATTTCACTTCAATAGCTTTTCTTTAGGCCTTAAATCACAAGTTTCATTTAAAGCACCACCATGCATATAAAGTCCTGACAATTAACTCAGCCTAAAGGGGTGCCTACTTCAGGGAAGGACAAGAAAATGTTTTTAATTAGCAGCAACTCAGGATACCTAGGAACTACTTTATTTGATCAACTGCTGCTGTGGATGATGAAGAAGGTGTTTCCCATAATTCTCAGTGGAGTTCACTTCCTTGCCCCAGGCAAGATGAAGAACAGAACTATACAGTATCTTTTCTAACCTGCTTAATAAAGCTCCCATCAACAACCAAAAAATAGGGTACTGTATTAATGTAACCTAGATCCTAGACAGTTTCCAAAAACCTAGCCAAGAATCTTTGTCAGAATTTCAAAAAGAAGCCGCTGCTGAAATTCTTAAGCACGCAGAAGGGTTGTTCAGGACTCCTCCCGAAAATACTGAATGCTTTTCACTCTCTAAGAAACACTGCCAACAGTATCTCTAAGATGAGACATTGGGAACAGTTTCCACTACCTTCACTGGAGACAGTTTCCATCTTTCTGAGATCAAGTTTATTAACTTGCCTTTCAACAGAAGCAGTGCATATTTTTACTGAAAGTAAAAGTATTAAAGGTCTTTCAAAGAAGCACTGCAAGGCTTGAAGTCCTCAGGTAAATAGTAAGCAAAAAATAGTATTTTTTAAATAATTATAACAATAATTATAATTTTAAAATGTCACTTTTGGCTGCCAGCTTTGTTACCTGATTAACTAACACCTTCCCTTACCCATCTTTTTCAGATAAATGTGCTGATATTTACCCATGGCTGCAGAGTAGCCCAGCTCTTGATCAGGCTGTCCATCTCGGGTGCAAATTAGCACCCCTCTTGGACAATATTCCAGTGCAAAGAGTGTACTAGTGCTCCCGCTTGCAATGCTTCGACAAGAGGCAATGAGCACAAACTGAAATACAACTCCATTTAAACATAAAACTTTCTTACTATGAGGGCAGTCAAATAACGGCACAGGTTGCCCAGGCAGGTTGGAGATGGTCCATTCTTGGAGACAGTCAAAACCGAGCTGGGCACTGTGTTAGCTGAGATCACACAGGGCTTTCAGGTTGAGTTATGACAAAGACTGCTCACTTCAGTGTTTACCTAAAGAGTTCATATCAAGGCCTGCTACTTGGTGGTATCCACCTTTTGTCAGTCAGTTGTTTTCCCATTTTGCTATTTCTGTTTATTCCTGAGATATTCTGGGGTTCTCCCCAGTAAGTTCAGACTTCTACTAGAAATATACCCACACTTTCATTTGTCTTCAGGATTCAGTTTATTCATATTTTGTTTTTATAAGACACTAATAATAATCTAAATTAGAAACACCGTATGTGCATAAAACAGATCACAAACATGCCAAGCTGACAGGAGCTCAGATGAAGACAAGCCTTTGTTTATCATGACCTAATTCATTTTTCCACCAGTTGCACTATACAATGCATTTAAATCATTTAAATATTTGATGTGTTAACCTGAAGCACATTATCTCTACGTACAATGCTAAATCACCTACTCTTCATCCTACCATTTACAAGCTGTAGCTATTTCCAGACTACAGCCCAGACAAGTTTCACAATTTGTCAGCAAGGTTAGTAACAGTAACAAAATGGTTCATAAGGGAGAAGCTACTGTATTTTGTGCTTTGGGAAAAGGGGTGGGAGAAGAAAAGATGCTCTGTTAGAGCAACAGGGTCCAAATCACATGCCTCAAAGAGCACTCCCTTCCCAAGTTACATACCATGCTCCTCAGAGGGGACATCACAAATTACTGAATTCAAGCCAAATTCAGCAATGAGTGGGAGCAGGCAAGATAATAAATAAAGTAGATGGTTTTGGTCTTCATCAAGTAGACACAATGTAACAGATACGGAACAGAGGCTTTTGTAATATGACAAACACACCAAGGGCTCTATGTTTTTGTGGTATTCCTTGCCTCAGGCAAACACTCCATAGATTTCCAATTACCTGTTCTTCCTCTAGACCTCAAGAAGGCCCATAACTATTGCAAAACTTTGGATTCTTCAGACATTTTTAAACCACACTAAATTGCCATCTTCCAGCTTGACTTGAGAGACTGAGCTCTTTCAGAAAAGAGCCTTATGCTCACAGTTAAACACGTTTGTTGGCTGTCCTGAATACAGGCTTTCTAATGGTTTAAGAAAATTTGTGACTGCAAGTAGGCCAACACTGCAGTTTCACCTTTCTTCAGGATAAGCAAGCACAGCCTTCCTCCTCTCCATTGCAGGAGACTTCTTGCTGAAGGGCAGCCCTGTCCTACCACTGAGACAGGGCAGCAGGGCAGGGAGGTTGAGATTGGATATTAGGAAAAAAATTTCTACTGAAAGAGTGGTGAAGCATTGGAACAGGCTGCCCAGGGAAGTGATGGAGTCACCACCCCCGGAGGTGTTCAAAAAACACGTAGATGTGGCACTTCAGGACATGGTTTAGTAATCATGTGGTTGTTGTGTTGACTGTTGGACTTGATCTTGGAGGTCTTTTCCAACCTTAATGATTCCATGATTCAAAGAGAACTGGCTCACACTCACCTTACTCACTCATTTTCTCCAGCTTTCCTGAAGGTAAAGATCATGATTAGAGATCACAATTCTGTGCATTTACCAATTATCATATAATCCTAACTGCGAGTATAATTTCACAATCAATGCTAATAACCTACTTACATTTAAACCACCCTTGTTAAGATCGTGCTTGCCTCCCCAGAATGAGGCAAACCCCACATGATGCTACCTGGGATTTCAGCAAGCAGAGAGGCAGAGCCACTTGGGCACATGTTACACAACCAAGGCTGAGCCCAGCTGCAGCCTGACAGTGTCGGGGCCCCCCCTTCCCATCTCGCCGGGACGGCTCCCCGCAGGGCTTAGGTTGTCCCAGCCTGCCCAACAGGACTGCACATGCTCCCCACTGTGAGGGCAGCACCCAGAGATAGGGGTAAGGGTGTTGGCCCCACGGAGATCAGTTGCTATACCAGTTTCCCTGCATCTTGGCTTCCATCAAGCTCCCAAACACAACTGGTACAAAATCTATTCCCCCATTATCCACTTTCTATTTCCTACCCTACCCATTCCCTATGGCATGCGTTCAGCTGTGCAAATGGACATTTTGTGATAAATATGCTTACACCATATACTCTTGATCTATCACATACACATTATATTAAAAAATAAGCTAGCAGAAGGAACCACGCGGTAACTACTTACATTTATTTTAACAGAATAAGGAAATAGCTCAATGAACAAGTTTTAGAAAACTGCATCTACATTAACACAAAGGCATATTATGAACATTACAAGTATTTTCATTCCCTTTCTCCCTCATAACACATGTAGAACAAGCTCAAATTCTTTCTCAAAGTTCACAAAATAGGGTCTCTGTCTTTCCAACACTACATATCAAAATAGTATAAAGGAGACTATAACCACACACTTCATGACGTTATCATTCATATACACATGAACACGTATCTCAGTCTTATGGAGTGATTGTTTCCAGAAATTCTTGGCCTCTTGGACTTCTGCTATGAAACACTTTCAGTGTCTAGCAGATAGGCTGGAGAAGGGAGAAATCATTCAAAATTTGAGAAAAGAGTTTTATTTACATCATGTGCCCAGAATAAGAGGGGTTGAGGGTGGATCTTCCTGTGTAATCAATCAAGCTTTCCTTGTACTATCTTTCTTCTAAACCAAAAATCAAATACCACAGCTAACAAAAAAAGAATGTTTTAGATAAATTTTGCAAGAGTTTGTTCCCATTTCCTGGTAGTTGGCTTCTTTTTTTCTAACTCAAAATATTTCAAGTGCCCCTAAGGACAATGTGGCTAACAAGTCTTGAGGTTTTCTTTTATAACATTTAAAGATACTTACATTAGACAAATGTCACTTGGTTTTTCAAGCCACTCAAGCAGATTCAGTTACTCAGCATCAACTAGATACTGAATAGGAAGGGAAAGCCAACACTGCTTACTTGGGAGCTTCTTCCTCCCATACAACAGGAACAAAAGGTGCCGCTAGAGATAACCTACCAAGTGTCCTGCTGAGCTGCCTGCAAGCAAACTTCATCCATTGCCAAATGCCAAAACTCGCCAAAGCACAAAAGAGAAGACAGATGTCCGCCTTGCCAGGAGAAAGACTCAGCTTGTTCTCTTACTCATACTCAACCTCTTGAGAAAGCTCACCAACGTAACCACCAGACAAAGCAGAATATATGTAAGCCAGTAGGTAGCAATATTTATCCCACCACTTAAAAGCTGATGAGAGCTCTTCTGTAACCAGCATTTTGACACTAAAAAGGAAAAAATAGGGAGGAGCAAGGAGCCTTCAGGTGCAATACATTACTATTTAGAATAATTCTGGAGAATTCTCATTTTCACTTTCCACTTGGCCATTCAACCAGAGAAAAATAAAATAACACCACTCTCACTCAATGTGCACGAAATCTCTACTTTTATCATTCTTCCATTATGATTTACACTCGTGTTTATTGCTAGTAGAAAAAAATAAGTGGCTCAATTCTTCAGATAGCATCCACAATTCCAATTTAACTCAGGAGGCATCTGTTAAGGTCTTAATCTCCGAAAAGTAGGAGCTAAGTTAATTAAAAAATTACAATCTTAATCAAAATTTGCTTAGTTAGACTACAGCCTGATAATAGTAGAAGGAATATACAGTAGAATGAATATCCAATCAACTAACTTAACAGAAATACTGGTTTTAAAGATGTTAAATCCAGATTAAAACAGCTGCTGCTCACATGTAGATTAGGGAAATTAGATATACTGAAATATTAAAATGTCCTTTAAGTTTAAAAGTTATAAAAACTCAGCCACAGTTATACACTGAAGTGAATTTCTTTGAGGGTTGGGTTTTTTTTTTTAATTTCAAGTAATAGCTGGATACTCTCACTTCCATCACTGTAACGGTGTAAATGGTTTTGCTCTTGATTTGTATGCCTGTAGCAGATCAGCTGACGTCTCCATGTTTGGAGGAAAGGGACCCACTCGGACAGGATTAAGATTATTACCACATACTTGAGGAGGGGGAGATGCTCTAGTCCAGTTTTATCAAGCAGGATGTGGGTAGTGAGGTGCAGAGTGGACACTGAAACTGTCACACCTCGGAGCAGGCAGGCCTGGAGATGGAGAGGCAGCTCAGGGCACACCTCGGTGGGGAGCCTAGATTGCTAAAGAGGAAGGAAAAGAAAATAAATAGATCAAGCCTTAACTAAAAGGTGCATAGCCCAGTGGCTCCAACGGGGAAATTACCAAGAGGAGTTATGGCAAAGCAATTACTGGGCATTGCCTCTCTGCAGGAGTAGCTCCCCTGCCTCCAGACTGCAGAGTGCCATCAGCTCAATCATGCTCAGCAGGACCTTAAACATTCATATTCTAACTACTCATAATTCTCAAAGGGCAATGAAATCTTATATGCGCAATGCTGATTAAAGGACAAGAGGCCAATAAATAAATAAAACCAACTTAATTTAAAACGCTATAATTCACAAATGACAAAGAAAAAAACAGCATGACAGCCTGAAGCCAGAAGAAGCCCTGCCCAACTAAAACACGGTAGGATATAAATACAAACAACTTGCAAAGTCCACCCACATTAATCTGTGCTTAAACCACAGGTAGAAAAATATTTTTTCTAGTCTCTTAAGTGGCATGTCATCCAGGCTCTCTGGAGACTGCCATTCAACCAGCAGGTTCCCTACCCAAACTACAGCTGAGAACAACATTTAATTACCACGTTTAATTGATCTTGTTAACTGTTAGGGTGGACAGCTTTGATCTCGCCTGCTGATAGCTAGTTTGCAACTACAAAAGAAACTGGGACTTTGCATAATTGCTAAGCCTTCAATGTGCATTTTTTTATTCCTTCTATTTCTCAATCTTCCTTTCTGTTTGTGCTGCACTAATGCTCCTGACAACAGGAACCAAAGCCTTCATTTGTCATATCATTTATTTGACTATGGAGGGGGGGAAAAAAAGTAAGAAAAACAAGAAAGAAAGATGAGGAAAGGGAAATTGCCCCTCCTTCATCCAGAAATATGGGAAAAGGCCAGAAATTACCACAGTGAATCTGGCCTTGGCAACACTAAGCACAGCATCCTGTGGCTGATGGCAGCCGGCACCAAGCGCTTCGGAGAAAGGTGCAGGAATCGCTAAGCACGTGTGGAATAATCCCCCTTGAAAGCCTCATCTGCTTCACCACTGATTAGAGGCTGGTTTAAATTTCAGGACAGAGGTTTTGAGGAATTTCAGTAGCTTTCCACTGTGTCGTTTCATGTTTGTTAATAGGTTCACCCCAAAAATGCCTCTTCTGCAGGAACTTCATATTAGCAGCTTAGGAGAGAAGCCCTCAAGACCAAGATTACTAGCTCGCACTCAACCCAGCTGAGACTGTGCCAATACTAATAGGAAGAGAAACTTCTGAGGACATTATATTGTATCTTTGAATATCTAGCAACCTTCAAAATAGATCCCAATTAAAAACAACTAAATAGAAGTACGTTTAATTCATTAACTACCCCTCCCCAACACTGTTTCCCTTGAATGATCAAGCCGATCATAAGACCTACGGAAATAAACGTTCATAGGTGGTGTATAATGGGTTCTGAGCGATGTACAAAGCAGCTTTACATTTCAGCCAAAGAGTGTCAACTGTTTTCAAAACAGCAAGCCAAACCCTCATCAAACTGAATTCAGCTGGAGCTTTGCCACTCGGCAGGACAACGACTTGGCCCACCATCCCCATGGGAAATCTTTTTCTAACTCAGACTTTCTTCCTGCTTATTTCAAATGAAACCTCCTTTGGATCAGGTTGAATTTCCACAGATAATTAGTCTTGCACTAGCTAAATAAAAAAAAAGAGTTATATTGCTTCTGAGCAGCAATCTGAATAATTACAACAGGGTAAAAGAGATTTTTTTTCTTTTTTTTTTTTCCAAGGGGAACTTGGCAATTAATTGTTTAGCATATTTTGAACTTTGCTGCTGAATCTTCATGTTACACAGCAACAGAGAGAAGTACCATAGTGCACAGTCACCTCAAGCATCTGAAGAGTATAATAGCTGAATTGTACCTCCCAAAGAGTGTCAGAACAGATTTTTTCACCTGAAAGTTGGTCCTTTCTCACCAAAGCTTCCTCAACAGCCCACCATGGTTTTAGTGCTTTGTTTAGGGTTTTTGGTTATAGTGTGTAGTCGTTGTTTTTTTTTTTGGGGGGGGGAGAATGCATAATTTGTTTGGTTTGTTGGAATTTTTTTTTCCTAAACCTTTCTATAAAGAAGGTTTCTTCTTGTTATTAGATGATTAATATCTTGTACACTCTATCCTTACACCAGAAGATACGGCCAGCCCAGAAAGTCAGCCAGCTCATTCATCTCCTGCCTACTGCTGATACTGGCTCAAATAATGCTAACTTTTGGTGGCTAGGAATGGAGGAGGGGTTTCCCTAGAAATAAGCTGAATAAAGCTTCCTGTTCGGCTAAAGCAGGAAATGTGCTCCAGTACTGCCTTGCACACAAAGCGTGGAAAATACTTACTAAACAAAATAGCAGGAGATGAAGTGTAAACTAGATTGTCCTTCCATCATGCAGACAAATAGAAAGCCATAATCCCCATCCCCTAGCTCTCTTGTATTAATATGCTTAACTTTTTTAAAAAAATAAATAAATCCATACATATGTATACATGTTTTGCATAAACACCAAATTACTATGCTATGCGTTTAAAACCAAACACTAAAGGATTTTAACAACAACACTAATTAGGAGGTTCCATTTCCTCCCTCCCACAGGATTGGTTTCTTTTTGTTAGAATAGGAGGTACAACTGGCCAAACTTTATCCTACTACTGGAGAACCTAAAGCAGAAGTTGTCATTAGGTTAACCTCCCAGCATTTCTCTCAAAGCATGTCTTCAGAAAGACTAAAAATAAACAAACAGCCAGAATATGGAAGGGACAGCCTTCAAGTCTGTCGAATCATTAGGATTCACAGAAAAGATCCCCAATATTATTTTTTGCATAAGTATCTGCAGATGGTAGAAGGCAAATATTAATGGAAAAAATGTCTTTCCTCATGCGCTATAAAAACAATGACTGTTTAAGGCCTTGCAGCATTTTCCAAGAGCTGGCCTTGTAATTCACACAAGATTTCTCTGCTGCCATCATCATATGCCTTCTGATGAGTTCTGATCACTTCAAAGCGGCTCTTGTCCTTAGCCACCCTGGCATTTAAGAACCGAAAGTGATGAAAACCACATCAGCTAATGCTAGGTCACAGCTACAGATGCACACTGCTAGAAGATGAAAAGCTGTTAGGCAAGTTCCACATTCTAAAACATATTATGGCAGCTGGACGCTGAGCACATTATTAACAAAACTTCACGCAAAACAGCAACGCACATAAGCTGAATGAAAATCTGATGAAAGGCTGTTTTTAAAAAAGTATGGAACCTAATTAATTCTCTAGATGTGGCTACTGCAATTAAATTAAGGTCATGAGTACTGCATACTGCACTTAAATTTTATAAACCACCTTTAGCATCTCCCACCACCATGAGTTAAAAACCAGTCATTGGCCCCACAGGGACATGTCTCCTCATATTCTGATGTGTCTTCTCAGAGCAAAACATCCTGCTCATCATACAAAGCTCAAATATATGTCAGGAAATCATTTTATTAAATGGCCTTAAAAATCGAAAGTTTAAGACAGCCAAAGCAAACCAAAGAAAGCTTTGTGAGCCCCAACATCAGGGACAAACCAACCACCACCAAGATCGCATACAACTGAACGCTCCCTTCAATATCCTGAAGCAGACGTTAAATTAAACTCTCCAAGCATTGGTACACGAATATGAAACCCTGGAAAGCACACCTCCTAGTTGAATGGCATGACAGATGCCCAGCCACTCTTGAGAGATGAGGAAGTTTCCCCTTAGTAAGGGTTGCAAAGACATAGCACCTACTGCAACACAGCACATCATTCAGTTTGACACATCCGGAAGTGCTTTCACGTGTAGTGAATGGATGTACCTGAACTAATACATTCACTACAGGATACCAAAGACACGTTCATTCATGACACATTTACCTATTAATGCTCCAATATTATACCTAGGAGCACGTGGATCCTACACTCACACAGAGGAGGACACACCACACAGCCAGACAAACAAGCACCCACGCTGACTGCAAAGAATGACTGAAGACAAAGAGCTTTGTTCTGCCTGCTTGTCCGCCCTCACACCCCCACCCATGCTCAGCAAGGAACAAGCACTCATGGACCCCTCTTATCTGGGGGATACTACGTGAAAACTTTACTTTGAAACAAAATGATGATAGCACCCAAATGAAAATTCCTCACGATTTC
This sequence comes from Apaloderma vittatum, assembly GCF_000703405.1. NCBI lineage: Eukaryota > Metazoa > Chordata > Aves > Trogoniformes > Trogonidae > Apaloderma > Apaloderma vittatum. The sequence continues at coordinate 86,870 of NW_009725699.1, forward strand.
AAAGTACGTGCTTTCCCAAGCCCCACATGATATATGCAGCATAGTTTTATACTAGCTGCCAGTCTGTAGCTACTTCCTGAAGAGTGGTTGTGACCCAGATTTGAAGTTTGCTAGTCCTCTTCTGGCCATTCCTATGTAAGATCATGCTGGGATCACAAAAATCATCCTGGGACCTTTGTTTCCAAGAGGAAATTATTGTCTGGGCCTCACAAAGAGAACAAAAGCCATTTTTTCAAGTAGAAATTGCCCATGATTTGAAATGCAGGTGTAGAACAACATCCCATTCCCTCATCCTGAAAGTCAGAGCAAAGTACTTAAGTCATCTGATACAACATCACGCTGCATCTGCCTGTGCATAAGAGAAACAGTAGTTTACGATATTTTTCCCACAAGAAAACATTTATGAGCAATAAGAATCTAGTAAATGGGAACGCAATTAAATTTGTTTACATTCCTCGCTGTTCTTACACTCCCACACCAGCAGCTTTCTCCATGAAGCTCCTGTATCTTCAGAAATAGGAAGAAAAAAATCCCCCTTGTTATTGTTCCCAAACAGAGTCAGCATTAGTAAACCATTCTCTTTGTTAACACCAGGGACAGGGTTAAACTTGCATACAAGCTTTGATGGCTTGCATTAGAAACATTTATGATACTAACTACAACTGATCATCCCACTCAATCTCCTTGGCCAGACTACAATATGTAAAAAGTTTATAAGAAGGGAATTGAAACGTCTTTATGTGCAACTTCATGTCAATATGCTTAGCCTATTTCCTCATGACTGATAAGCCAATAAAATAATCCTCCTTTTCAAAAAGGCTGCTTTTCATACAACTAAAAAAATTAGAAAGAAATAATCTTTAATTCTCATTTACTTTACTAAATGAGAGCTTTGAAAGGTAAGTATCAGCAGCTGTTAAGTAGTAAAATTAAATTTGACAGCAGAGATGTCACTTATCAAAAGAATTTAAAACCAAATAGAGAAAGCCAAACATAAGAACTGCATCCAGTTTTGGGAATTGCAGTGACAAGAGTAAAGATCATCAAATTAAAAGCAGTAAGAGGCTTAGCTCAAAGAACTGAGTTGTAATAGAAAAAAAAAAAAAGATAAATATGGAACTTGCACAAAATGATGACCAAGAGAGAATACAATAACTGTCTGATATGTAAAATTTTAGAGTTTGCACAGTGCAGCACTAGGCTTATTTCACCCTTCCCTTTAGATGTGTTGCATCAGTCTACAGTAATAATTAGCTCCCTATTTAAAATAGATATTAATAAATACTACTTCCTATCATGGCATCAACATAATATACCAGCATATTACAGGTATCCTCAGTAATAAAATATTCTCATTTCAAGTCTGACTGCACCATGCCTAACACAACGATATTGGCAGAAAAGGATATACTTGTCTCGGTGAGGAAGAAAATTTTCTTAAGTTTGTCAAGCAGTTACAAAGCACCCAAGAAGTCAAACTGGTTATCACAAAACTTTAGACTAACACTTACTAGCCACCAAAATAGCCGTTTGGTAGGGGAGATGAAGGTTTCCTCCTCTGGAGGAATCATACATCACAGTGAATAATTCTACAATGAAACAGGTAAGTTACCTACACCAGGTTCATACTCTTCAAATAGTACCTGTGAAACGCCTTCCTTAGCAATTTTGTTCATAAGCATGCCACATGCAAAGCAGGCGTTCTACTTCAATTTAAAATAAAACTGTTGGTGGTCTCCAAGCAGCAATCCTATTTAGGCCAGGCTTATACCTTATACAACGACCACAGAAGTTGCAACAGAGTTCTTTGGATTCCTGAGTGTTTCCAACACATTGAGAAAGCTAAGCTGATGTTGCAAGCCATCTTTCACCTAGCCTGTGGGGAGTTAGGACACACACAAATGAAACTCCACGTAGCAGATACAATTTTTAGAGGGCCCTTCCTTGAAAGTTGGACCAAGCTCGGAAAAAACTTTTCCCGTAGCAATATGTAGCTGTACAACATGTCGCTTCTGAGGGCTCCTTTGTAGGCTCAGAAAGAAACTTAACAAAAACCTCCCTGCGCTGGCACTACTTAGGAATCCGAGGACAAATCTAGATCTTGCTTCTAGTGCCTCGTATTAAGTTGAAAAGACAAACTGGGGATCAGTTCTGCACACAGAACAGAAGCTCTGAAGAACAGAGAGACACAAAACCAGCTGCGAAGTATCTCCAGGTTTCTAGGGTGAGGTCTTCCCATGTACGCACAAAAGAATTAATCAAGCGT
>NW_009725700.1:0-31769 GCF_000703405.1 Apaloderma vittatum
CACCTTGATGCCTGAGGCCACATTAGTAGCAGGGGAAGAGGGATCCATGAGTGGAGAAGTTCATGACTTTGTACAAGCAAAAGGGAAAAAGCCACTGGGGGAAAACCAAAACAAACAAACAAACAAACAAACCCCAACCAACAGGCATCCCAGAATGTCACAGGGCTACAGCATCTCATGTCTTCTTTAAAGCATGGGTTTCATTCTGGTTACCATTTTTCAATACTTCTACGGTTTTACAATGCATATACAATTTCCATATTGGAAGTTGATTCAGGAGATGCAAACAGAAATTTATTATGCCACCAACCTGCTAGTATGGGCAGCGCTGTTATATATAAACAAGCAAGTACTTGATACTGCCAGAGGAGGTCACTTGAGTAAGACATCATCCAAAAAGTTCGGCAAGATGAAAAGGCCTATCTCCCCTGCAAGTGAACTTCAGAGAAGGCATTTCCCTGGTCTCCCTTTCAGTCCTGTCAAAGTTATGAGAAAATGCAATGCCATTCCCAAAGGCAATCATCTTTCAACTTCTCTCCCATTGCCGAGAAATCCCAGGCAGGACCCGTCTCTTCTACAAAAGTCCCCACATCAATCCCATTTAATAAAATTGTACAACAACTTGGAATTGTGAATCAGCTATAGCAGCTGCTTGACATGTGTTCCTGTAACGTCCTGAGTGATTATCTGGAATGAGAAATTAGACTTCTCATTGTGGAAACCTACGCTGCTGTTGTTATTAAACTTATCCTAAAGACCACCTTACTGGACTGCCTCTTTTTTGACCAAAAGTAATGTCAAAGCAAATGAGACATAGATAAAACATTAAGAAAAAACTTCCCAGAAGACTGAAAACCTCCAGTGTAGTAAGAATTGTGAAGCAACAAGATCAGTGTCCTTGGGAGATGCTAGAATAACTACTACAGGACAGAGCAGCCACCCTCACAGCCTCACCCCAGGCAACCTTCCCTCTCCCCGTTAGAAGCTCTCATTGCTGCTCTCACAGCATCTACTGCAGGGAAAGCCCCCCCAAATACATCTGAGACTTTTTGAGTCGGTACATTTAAACCCTTGCAAGCCAGCGACCATAGCAAGGCTGATCTTCTCACCTCAGACATTAGGGTGAAATTCACTTCAGTTCCAACAGGCAGGCTCCAGACCTGCAAGCAGTTCCTCCAGAAACCCCAATCCAACCTGCTACAACTGAATAAGTACTATCTCTAAAATCCCAGTTTATGATATTAAGGTCTTGTGTTATGTGTGGTCCTGTTCTCAACTAATGTATTCCCTGTCTTTCCCATTTGAATAACTGGGGACAGCACATTGCAGTTGGGAATTACCAAAGCCCTGTATCATGCTGCTCAGGCATACCCTAAATGCTAATACTGTTGTACTACTCCTCTGTTCCACTATTGCTACATGAAACCACACAATTCTTTATATTGACTGATTCTGCATCCTTTTACCTATCTGTATGGAAGTAGATTAAGTTCAAAGAAAAATAAAAGACGGCACAGAAAGACTGTGCATAGATGATATACTGTTAAACTTTCTGCCCACAGGCAAATAAAAAATGGAAGAGAAACAAAATGTTGAGTTTTCAAGAAATCTAATCACTAAATGAATGCAGAAAAAATATTGCTTTTTTATGTCCATGTTCCTGCCCCTCCCCCTTCCTCCTTCCCTCCCATAAAAAAAAATCTAGAAATTAACTGCAGCAGAATCTGATTTTGTTTTAAGCTATTAAATCACCATTTTTCCTCAAGAAACATTGATAATTTAACTGACAGTTTATTTTAAAAATAGATCAAGCATTCGGTTGCCATGCAAGTGCTGTATTTTATCCCTAATGGAAATAATTAAACTTACTTAAATGCATGAAGAAGCAAAGAGGAAATAAAACAGCCATCAATCTTATTCAAAGGTCTACTCAGTGTCTTGACCAGAAAACATAAGATTTTACACAGTGGTGCTATAAAAGCTAAAAACCAAATACTCCGTTCACCGTTGTCCTGCTCATTAACAAAGGGACAGGCTTTAGGATTTATGATAGTAGCAGGTACTGCAGTGACAATCTGTATGGTTCTCTATCTTCACATTGTCCTTAAGGGTGATCTTAAAAAAAGAAAACACACACATAAAACAAATAATTAGGATTAGCTATACAGTAAAAACAGAATTCTCAAGTAAAAGATGTCTGAAGACTTCTTCTTAACCACAAAGTACACAGGCTCTTTGGGGTGTGAACTAGAACGGCCTCTGAATACCAACCTGTGAAGTTGCATCATCAGTGGCTTTCAGAGCCATAAAGAGAAGTTTTTCAATAGTGACATGCATAGTGACATAGTTTTGTATTCTTAATTTGGCACTTCTTAAAATATATAATTTTCAAAAAGTGTCAAGTAACCAATCTATGAAAAATCAGGAAGAGTCCTTAAGATATTTCACATGGGGATTATAAAAAAGGAGACCACAAACACAAGGAGTCATCTTTATTTTTTAATCTCAACCAAATTCCAGTCGCTGCCTCAGGGCAACTATAATGTTGGTGGTCCAGAAAAAGATCTGTCCTCAGCTCAGACGAAGAGCCAGGATGGTTCAGCTATAGGTGTCTGTAGGTAAGTCTCATCACAGCCAGCAGAGACCCAGCGCTCTGTTCAGCTGCGCACCCAGAGCCGTCAACTGCCCTTTGAGATGCCAGAGGGGATCTCACTAAGCCTCCAGCTGCCACTCTAGAAGGTCTTTATGGGTCCTGTGTCTGCCAGCCATACACAAATGTCTTTAGTACCCCAGGGTATCTCAAATGGCACCAAATCTCTGAGTGGGTAACTGAACTGAGTCTCTAGTCAGGTTAATGAGCCTGATTCAGATCACCATAGGACAGACAGTTTAGCTTTTTTCAACTAGCTCACCATTTGTTACATCAAATTTATCTTTAAAAGAATCTTCCAGATGAGAGTGTTAAATGCCTAATATAGTCGCATACCTTTACAGTTCTCCTCTGCGTTATATTATTAAAAGTAAAACACAATCTGAATTAATCTAATGAGCATAGATGCTTTTGGTCCCTCATTCCTATACAGGTAATTGATAGTATTGACCAGCCGCCTTCCCAGAGAACTCCTGCCTATGCAGGAAAGAAGCAAGGAAAATTACTTATTAAAATCAAATACACACTGCTCCGTGTTTGAGGGGGGTTGCACAACCAGGAGAGCTGAAAATGAGGGGACAACAAGTCCACCACCAGAACTGCAGATGTCATGAGTCAAAGCAGTTGGTCAGTGGCACTGCACCAGTTTCCAGATCCCAACTGAATATCAGGCTTGGTACTGGTTGACACTTTAATTTCCTCTTTAGAAAGAGGAAATAACTCAAGCGAAAAGGATAGAAATGCCAAGGATGCTTTCCTCAAATAGTTCTCCAATGTCCTCAAGCAAAATCATGTTATTTTCTATTCATTGCTTCAGCTAAGCATTGCACCCTAAAAAGAAGCTTAAACAGGTCTCATTCACACCCTCACCTTGGTAAACGCCTTTGCTACACAGCATGTTGCTTCTGATGTAATGTTCTTTGGAACAAGCATGGTCTTCTTGGACCTCATTGGAGTAGGATAAGCCCGGGAGAAACAGCACCCAGTGCACTGGTAAATGGGAGCTCCTGGCTTGGAAAAGAATCTGTTTTCCCCTAGCTTGCACTCTGGACAACCTGCCATAAAAATAAAAGGAAGAAACTTTCACTTGGTCTTCAGCTGTATTTTCATTTTCAAAAAGAAAGGGAAAGTGCTGGTGGTAAGAGGAAGCACTGGTGTCATGGGTTTGCGTCTGGCAGGGTTTTTTGGTAGCAGGGGGAGGGCCGTAGGGGACGACTGTCTGAAACTTTGAGAGCCTCCCCCAGCTCCAGGTAAAGGTCAGACCCGTGTCTGGCCAAGGCCAGGCCAATTAGTGCCTCTGTGACCAAGGAAATCTGTTGGGCCAGTCTCTCTCTGTGTTTGTATCCTGTCTTTTGTGTTGGGGAGTTGGTGTTTCTTCTCTTTGGAGCGAGGGGAGGTGAGAGGAGAGCAAAATATCCTTTTCTGGTTTTCTCTTCAATTTTGTTGACAGTTGTGGAGTTTTTTTTGTAAGTCTACTGCTTTAGATGTCCCTAAAAAATTTCCTGTTAGCTACAGATAGTTAAAGAGAGTAGCAAGACTTGTAGTGCTTCTTAGATATTGCCTGTTTTCAGGCAACACCATTAAGAAGAGTTTTAAAAATACCCAGTGATCTTGAGATTTTTGTAGCTTGCATTTTGCCCTATTCTGTTCAAGGCTGAATTAAAAAAACCCCACAACCTTCAAAACACCCCTAAAATCTTCCTAATATGCCTCTTTTATGGAATGCTACACCACCAACATCCCACATTCTGGGATCTACAGAGGAAAAGTATTCTGCATATTTTAAGGAGACGTTATGGTTCTGCTGTTCTTTATGTTACATTGCTATTTCTCAGGAATAAAAGAAACTAAAACATTTCTATTTGATAACATTTCATGGATTAAGATCATCCATGTCAACATGAAGACACAGTCATCTTGGAGACTCGACCTGGAGAAATCAAGTTTAGAGAAGTAATAGAAAGTATACTTATAGTAAAATTATCTTGATTTATTATATCTTCATATCTCAGTGTCAATAAATGCACCTGAATTATCAGATTTATGACCACATTTATAAAACACATGAAAGTTTAATTAATACTTTTTACAAATAATTGCTCTATTTCTGAACACCGAAAGCAGCTTACCCTGCATGAGAAACTCGCCGTCTGGGAAAGCATGAAGAAGATGCAGAAATACAGACAAAATGGTCAAAGTGACAGCTGCATACTTCCCGTAGCAATCCATGATCTGTCTGGAAATACAAATACACATATTTTTAAAGGATTGTTTTGCACTGGGTTCAATACTGGTATCTCAGCTACACACTGACACAGTATTCAGTGCAAGTAATTGAGACAATTTAGAACTAGGATTGGAAACTGAAAATGCAGTGTACTGATGTGCATTTTATAGGCTCAGAAAGTTGACTTCACAATAACAAAAATGTGCCTTTCTTTCTGGCCTTAACTTTTTTTTTCCCCTGAATATTAGCATAAGCCACAGCACATAAACTTCAAATATCATAACTGTCTAGTATTTGTGGTAGACTGGATAAAACCAGAAAATGCTTATGGAGAAATCAAAAGAATCTGCAGAGTCTGGGACATGTAAAGACTAATTTTAGGGAAAATAATTTCACATCAGGACATAATTTCCTGAATCAAGAGTCAGATTATTTGACCATACACTGAAATAGCCTCAAATTGTGCCAGAGGAGGTTTAGATTGAATATTAGGAAAAATTTCTTCACGGAAAGGGTTGTCAAGCACTGGAACGGGCTGCCCAGGGAAGTGGCTGAGTCACCATCCTTGGAGGTATTTAAATGACTGTGATTAGGGATGTGGTTTAGTGGTGGACGTGGCAGTGTTAGGTTAATGGTTGGACTCGGTGATCTAAAGGTCTTATCCGACCTAAACAATTCCACAGTTCTATGCTTCTATGACATTTTTTAATGTCAAAGTCCCTGGAAACAGATTTTCAGAGTCCTGCTCCTTGGTGGGAGAAAGCTCCTTTGATCTATGTAATTAGAGAGGCACTACTCACCGTGCTCCGAAGCACCCAAGGAGACACTGTGCCAAGAGAGACCTCAGGAGGGCTTGGAACAGCCCCAGGGCCACCTGCACCACCGCGGGTCAGGGCAGTCCCAGGGGGTTCTGCATTGCTCTGACCTTATGGACCAAAATTTTTTCTAGGCTTTGTTTTACCAATGCAGCAACGTGGCTTTTGGGTTCTGAGTAGTAGAAAACTGGTTTGGTATCAACATATCATAGTCAGCTCAAACTTTTAAAAATCTCTTCAACAGATTAATTTTGTGTAAGAACCCTACATGTGGGACTGCACATCTGTCCTTCTACAGTTAGCACATGAGATGAAGTGGACATAAATAGCATATCACTTTTTCTCTGAATAATTCAATAGAAATGCAGTTGTGTGGCTATATTTGATCCAGATCAAGTCTTTACCACAGGGTAATGCATATCTCTGATATGAATAACTGGGGGAACCATAGCATTAAAGATGCAAAATATATGAGTTATAATTGTATGAATATCATATCAAATTTTCTGCACATTTTTTTAAAATGAATTTACTTTTTTTCATTATTATTCACAATAAGACTTCACAGGAGGTGGAGAATGAAACCTCAGTTTTCTCTGTATCCAAACATCAGATGTGCTAAACAGGGGCTACACGCAGATTGGCAGGATGTTTATTTGTAACTACCATGGGACCTTTAAAATTATTCAGAAGCATTTTGTACCGGCCTTGTCAGAGGCAAAAATATGGTCATAAACTGGTCATAAGAAATTGGTGTTTCTTTTGAGCCACAGCACTGCTATGTGGGAGGGTCAGGAGAACCTAACTCATTGGTAAGTCAGGCAGGATCCGAGTTAGGCTAAAGATGCCACAAGTTTTCAGATTTTCATGTTATAAACATCTGGACAACTACTGCTACTTTTAAAAATCTCAGATTCATCTGAGCTATGAAGATATAAACCAAAATGCTGAACCTCACTTCTGCTTTTGTCACTATTAAAATGCAGTATTTTAGGCATGAAGTTTGTAACTTTCCTTCTCAAGCACTAACCTTCCATATTGTACCGACAATTTCATTGTGCCTGATCACAGACCATTTTGTCCCAGTCTCTCACTTAGAAAACAGAATTTCCCCCTTAAAAATTGCCTTCTTTTAAATCAGAGCCCTGAGCTCTTCCTTTAGAAAAGAACAGGAATGACTTACATCCCATGGTGAAGTAAACAGATCCATGGAGAAAAGAATGTATAAAGGATGCTGAAGTATTAAATTCTCCATCCAGGGCAGCCTGTGCAGCAGCACTCCCTTGCCCAACCTGGCTAGCTGGGATCAGCCCTGTCGTGAAGAACTGAGGCTCAAGGTCTTTTTATTGCTGAGACACAGAGTGCATTTCAACAGGGGGACTTTCCCTGCCCTTGTAGATTATCCTGTGAGGGCCTCTGGGCAGCAGCGCCTGCTTCACTGGCACCAGTTGATCCTGACTGGCTTTAGCCAAGTGCCCCAGGCAGCACCGCAAACCTGCAAACTATTTACCTGCCTTCTCAGAAACATTATCTGATCATGCAGATCTCTCCTCCTCTACAGTCACCCCCCTAGGCCATGCCTGGAGCTAACTGACAGCTTGTTTGGGCTGTTGTCTGAACTGCAGTGCTGACAGCATCTCCAGAGTCTTGCAACTGGATCTTTTGAAGTTCTTCTGTGCCTTCGTAGACCACCTGATCCCTTGACTTTAAAAGACTGAAACTGTCACACAAGAGCAGGATGTGCTAGTGACTGATGTGCGGGATAAGGCTCCAAGCTGACAACACTGATATACACATTTTAACATTCAATCCCTAACTACTTAAGAGCTTTTCTTCTTCCAAATACACCAGTGAATGTTGCTACTCTGTGATAAATGTTCTCTAGGGACAGATTGAATTGTGGCCACAACTATTTCTAAAAAATGAGATGGCATTAGGAAGGACAATAATGTCAGCACGAAAGAAATTGATCTTGAGATTTGGTGTAAAGATTATTTAAGCATGCTATGCTGATCAGAGAAGGCTCTGCTAACCCGAGCCAGAAAAGACAGTAAAAAATCAAGTGTAATTAAACTAAGATATTTTTCACATAACGCAAACATATTTCTTTGCAGATTTTGTGCCCACCCATCAGAATCCCTGGAAGGACTGCCACGATGCGAATATTCAAACAATGCCCACTCACATTTGGAGGGAGAGGCAAACCTGAGGTGGTCCAGGGAGTGGCACCGCTTGCCCGGTGTCATTATCTGAAAGTGAACCTGGAGCACTGGGATGTGTGCAAAGAGAGTATTGATTAACAGGGGGATGCTCCATCACTGCACAAATTCCCAGATATATATGGGGATGTGAGGCTTCTAAGCACAGGTCAGCAGGTCTTAGTTCATTGATTAAACAGATGTACAACGCAGTCATCAAAGGTAGCAGTTCAGATGGCAGTAGAGCACACATCCTACAAGGTAACTCTGAAACCAGGAAACAAAATCAAAGAGGGCTCTGTCCCTGCAGCAATCAAAAAAAGATCATGGGCAGGCAGATGAGGCTGAGACCAAAGGCAGGGTGACAAGAATATGGCCCTTGCCTGACTGGGGTTAGCAAAGTGGAAAGAAACAAAGGTTATGTGCAAGATTGATGTGCAGTGCCCTCCAGTACAATGAATGAAGGCACAAAAGTGGAAACGAGCCTCCTTCTAATTAAGACAGCAAAACCTAGAGGTAAGAGACTGATCTGAAGCCCAGCTAAGCTGAATGGCTAAGAGGCCAATGAAGTTGCAATTAACAGGTGGCAAGGGTTGGGTGCTGGGTACAGGTAACTTTGCCTCCTCCCTTCCACCTGCCCACTGAGTCAGTTCATGCTGGCAGGAAACAGAGAATAAAGGAGTTAAAACTAGCCAATAATGAACCACTGGCAGAAATCGCGGAAGCACTGGAAAGAAGCATTTGGAAGAGGTATCAAAGCCAGTTCAGTGTATGTATGCGGGTATGCATGAAGGCTGAATGCATCTTGTAGTTACTGATCTCTGCTTGGGCTTTTACCAAAAACCCATCCAAGTAAAAGAAAGAGTCTTCTTATGTTAGTAGTTAAAACCAGCCAATAATGAACCACTGGCAGAAATCGCTGCGGAAGCACTGGAAAGAAGCATTTGGAAGAGGTATCAAAGCCAGTTCAGTGTATGTATGCGGGTATGCATGAAGGCTGAATGCAGCTTGTAGTTACTGATCTCTGCTTGGGCTTTTACCAAAAACCCATCCAAGTAAAAGAAAGAGTCTTCTTATGTTAGTGAACTGGTGGCAAAGGAAACAGGACATGCTTTTAACACAGTAGCCCCATGGAAGTGTTGAACATGGCTCTCAGGTTTCTGAGAAGCAGCTGACAGCTCTCTGTGCCCTGTTCCCTCAACAAGAGTAACCCGTGACTGCCGGAGAAATGTGGTCCTTCACACCATTTAGACCCACAGCCTCCTGTGGTCCTGCCAGGCATTTTGGGAACTGAACTGAGCTCAGCTGCATGTATGGAGTCACGCCAAATAAATTAGCTGAACCCTTCCCTTTAGAAAATAAGGCTTTTTTTGAGGTTATTAATTGTATATGCTCTCTCCAGCCCCATGGAGGGGATGTGACTGCTGACAGACTTGCCTGAGCACGCCACAGTTTAATGTCAAGCCCTGCTCCATCCAAGGGGCATTCCCCAGAGTGCAAGGAGCTGGCTGGAGGGGTTCATGCACCAGCAGGAAAAGACAGAGAGACTTTTCCAAACAACCTCTTTCCACATTACCCTGAACCTTTTGATAGCCTGGATGCTCCAATGGCTCCAATAACATGCCAGCTACAGGAATAACACCACAATCCTTGACTGGTTATTCTATGATTTCATGTTCTTTGCTGAAGGCACAGTGGCCTTCTCCATCCTAATGTTTCTAAGGATACATAATGCTATAATTTGCTACTTTACAAAGGTTTGAGGCAATCCCAGAGGGAAGTTGTTTAAATTACATTAACCAAAAGAGGAATTGAAATTGCAGTTTTGCACTTCCTCTATTGAGTGAGACTGTAGGCTCATACCAAAACCACCAAAGATACTTATCAATATAACCCATGTGTGATCTTCTCTACTCTTTCAATGTCACAGCCATTTTGCCTGATGGTCTTACCTGGTTTTCTGACTGCCCATGCTGCTAAGCCACCTAGTGTCTACACCACTCATCTCGTCTCTCCACCAAATCAAAGGAAGGTTTTACTTTGCTCTATTAAATATTATCTTTCTTAAGCTATTGGAACATCATATAATGTATGAGCTTCAGCAGCTCTTTAGAAAGATGATAATTTTAGGTCTTCCACAGAAGGTAAAGTCTCGCTTCATTATTGACAATATCTTGTCTTTTTCTGTAAATAAGTTATCATGTTATCAGCTACCATTACAAAGACAGGCAATCACCTGTATTTGCAAACAAGTCTTCTGTTTAGGTATGCATGGGACTCTGTGGATGCCTTTACAGAATCACAGAATTGTTGAGGCTGGCAAAGACCTCTGAGATCAAGTCCAGCCTATGACCCAACACCATCGTATCAGATTGGACGTTAGGAAGAAGTTCTTCACCATGAGGGTGGTGAGACACTGGCACAGGTTGCCCAGTGAGGTGGTGGAAGCCCCATCCCTGGAAGTTTTTAAGGCCAGGCTGGATGGGGCTCTGAGCAGCCTGATCTAGTGGGGGATGTCCCTGCCCATGGCAGGGGGGTTGGAACTAGATGATCTTTAAGGTCCCTTCCAATCCTGACAATTCTATGATTTTTAAGGACTCTTCCAACCCTTACAATTCTATGATTCTATGATACATCGGCTAGACCACGGCACTAAGTGCCACATCCAGCCTCTCCTTAAACACCTCCAGGGACGGTGACTCCACCCCTTCCCTGGGCAGTGCATCCCAGTGCCTGAGCATCCTCTCCGTGAGGAAGGGCTTCCTGAGATCCAACCTAAACCTTCTCTGACACAGTTTCAGGCCAAGTCCTCTCATCCTGTCAATGGTTGCCCAAGAGAAGAGCTCGACCCCCACCTGACTTCCACCTCCCTTCAGGCAGTTGGAGAGAGAGATAAGGTCCCCCCTGAGTCTCCTCTTCTCCAGACTAAACACCCCCAGCTCCCTCAGCCTCTCCTTACAGGACTTTCCCTCCAGTCCCTTCCCCAGCCCCCTCAGTGTCTTTCTTGCAGTGAGGGGCCCAGCCCTGCACACAGGGCTCGAGGGGAGGCCTCACCAGTGCTGAGCACAGGGGCAGAATCACATCCCTGCTCCTGCTGGCGACACTATTTCTGATACAAGCCAGGATGCCACTGGTCTTCTGGGCCACCTGGGCACACTGCTGGCTCATGTTCAACAGAATCCCTTGTCTAAGTCTGTGGTGTATGTCCTGGCACAGACATGCCACCAAGCTCTGTTCAATGGGCATCCTTTGTATTAGTTGCATGAAATAATCCAATGTTTTCAGCATAAACTTGGGACATGCCTCTATACTTCTCCATAGGGTGACGGTGGTGCTCAAAAGAGCAGTTGAACACTTTGCACATTGTGTTCATTTCTTTCTGCCATACTTTCTGGCATGAGGTACGGCTGTGTTACAGCAACCATGAACTACAATCACCAGTGCTTCATTTGCAACCCAGTGTCATCTACACAGTAACCTGCTAGCAAACTGCTGAAGACTGAGATATCTTAAGTAACATTTTTCTTCTTTCCCTTAACATATTTAATCATGACTGGCAATTTAAGACTCCAAAAGATGTTTTAGTACCACAGGTTGTGTAACAGGTTTGCTATTTGACACCACCACCATTAATCAGGAGAAAAACACAAAGTTACCCATGAAGAATTACCAGACCTGATCAGCAATCACAAAATATCAACATTTAGCTGCAATACCTAAAGAAGCTAGTTTAACCTCAAGCACTGATGTTTTAGTCCCAATGCAAACTTCAAGTTAATTTTCAAAGTAACAGCTGTGGTAGAATGAAAGGAGAAGAAAACTTTTGGAGAGAAAGGAAAGAGGATGTCAGAAAATATGTAACTGTTCCTCTTTAACAAAATTTAAAAAATATATTACCTCCCTTGTTGAACAAGGATAAATCAGACAGCTGAGAAACCACAGGATGATGTTTGAAGATGAGCTGTTCGTAAAGCTTAGATGTATGTTCCCGAAACTGAGGTACGAAAAAGTTGCATCTTTCTTTTATACCAGCAAAGCTAGATCATATTCCTCGCCCACATCTAAGCCATAGGATCAACTGTACATTTTCTCTAATGACTGAACATTACTTTATGTAATTACCAGCCCACCATGCTGATCTTATCTTCAACATGACTTTCATAAAGTGGTTTTTTTTTCTTACCTAATGAAAAAAGGTCAGCTTGCGAGCACAAACTCAGCACCGTATGAGCTTCCTAGGGAACTCAAATATCAAGTGTCCAGTCGTTTTTTGCAGTTTTCAGTGAACAAAACCTCATTTTTAAAAAGGAAGAGTTACTAAGGTTTCCTAGTGCTTCTTATTAAACTGGAGAATAATATTTTTTAAAAAAAACACATAAACCACTTCTGCAGCAATGGCTTTGTTTTAGCAAGGAATAACAAAATAAAGAGCTGCAGAGATCTATACAAACATTTAAAAGAATAATCTCCATTTAAATTTAATGCCCCAAGAATGAATGCATGGATAAACACAGAATTAATTACCTTTATAAAAAAGATACAATTTCTGGCAAGATCTCATCTAGGTTTTAGGCTAAAACTAATGCAATGTAGGCACTTCTGAAAACTGCACCAGGGTGCAGATTTTTAAGGTTTAGGGACTTGTGAGTCTGTGTTGATGCTGGCTAAAGAAGACAGGTCCCAGTCTGCCTTCTGGCACTGAGGCCAAGTGGCACAGCAGGGCTTGCGTTCACTCAACTCTTCCCTTCCCAAAGGGGAGACAGCACACATCCAAATGCCTACTGGGAACAGCCCCTGGCAATGCAGAGGGTCCTGGGTCGCTGTTCAGGGCCAGTCCTGCAACCCTACTCTGTTTTCAGATGCTGGAGACTTGAGGGAGATTCACTTCAGTTGTCAGAAGTTCACTTTGGAAGTTAACTGCCTAGACCCGAGTTACTTGCTCTTGACTGCTTTTAGAGTGAATGGAGAGAAACAGCCCTAAATATCTATTTCAATACAACATTAAGTCACTTTTACAGCACTTCTGTTTTTCACCTTTGAGAGTCCCGTGTAACTAGCTTGGACTGCTCACTGTCCTACCCTTAGAGATTTACAAATATTTTATAGCTTTAAGAAAGTCTAAACATCCAAAGGCTTAAAATTACTTTTTAAGCACCTACTTTTTGTCAGTCACTGTTGGAGACGTGATACTGAAAGAGACCCCTATAGCTTTTTGCGTTCCTATGAAAATGAGGTTTTGACTTGTGATTCAATTAGTCTCTCCCAAAATATTTATTGTATAGTTGAATTTGGCGAATTGCACCTGCCCAAATTTTTGCTTTTCAAGTTTTCTTGTCCCTTGCCTCTACTCTCTTTTTAACCATAGCAGCACCCTCGGACTCTGTTAGCTATTTCAGACACATTTATTGCAAACTTATCACCACTGCCTTCACTAAGATATCTGCTGCCAGGTGTCAGATACCTTTTTCTGTTCTATTTATTCAACTGAGCACCATAACAAAGTTAAAACAACTGTCACCAGCCCACACTTGGCTTGATATTGGCTTCTGTTTCAAAACTGGGGAAGGATTTCTGAACCTGGAAGCTTGTCTGGTTTTCATCCAATGATATCAGCTGGTCTAATATAAGATAAATTTTAAAAAAAGTCTCTCTCCCACAATTCTGTTTCATTTAATAACAACAGCATAAGGTTGAAATTTGAAAGCTGTTGGTAAACACAGTTTACTGAGAAATATTCCCCTGGAAGAGAGAAGCTTTATATTTATTGTCATTCAAAGTAAAATTGATGAAAATCGCTGAAGTTTATAGAGTGCTTCTGACTTGCCTCTCTCCTGTCCACATCACTTGGACCCCACCTTGCAGTCCTATGGGAAAACCCAGGATGACTTGCGATGCTTTACAAAAACCAGAAAAGTATCTTCATCATGGGCGAAATAAGTAATGATTGTATTGTATATTCATATTTGGTACTTATTTACCTGTGTATTGTAGCATGTCATCAACTAGTAAAAATGAAATGGTATAGGAAATAGTTCTTTCATTTGAAGGACTCAAGCACAGTGACAATGTTATCCCCCCAGAGTAAAAGAAAAGAGCCCACAACCTGGTACTTTTTTCCTATCAGAATGTATTAGGAATAAATCTTGTGAAGTCAATGGAATTAAACTGGTATAAAAGATAGTTTAAAAAAAGCTCCTATTTTTATTAAGAGGATTTCTTACTTTAGCTGCTCCAAATCTCTAACTAAAAATACTTGGTCAAATCTGTCTTAATGTGTGACTGAATGAGAAATGAGAGAATGTGCCCCACTCTTTTACAGGGGGAAAATCCCCCTCTGGTTTATTAAACAGAGTATTCTTAAATAATTTAGCAATACTCTCACAATTTTTGCTACATTCTGATATTATGATTTTATTGTCTATATAAGTATATAGATGAAAAGATACGTGGACTACTGAATATAGTTTGCCAAGATCAGTATTTAGTTTCCTATTTGTAGGTATAGTAAAAGCTAAGGTCGAAAAAGGCAAAAAACCTGCTAAAATTTTCAAGTTATTTGAGGCCACCAGGTTCCTAAACTGGACTGGGATTCTGTTAAGGAACATAAGTGAAACTAAATATAGCACTTGTTAAGACTGAAATCAGTGTGAGCTCAGCATCTAAATATTATGGAGTTTCAGAACTTTTGGCTGTTTTCGTAGGAGCTGGGTCCCTACAGCTCCTTCTCTGGAAAGGAGAGTTCATGTCTCTTCCCTTGTCCTGCCAGATGCTGTCTCAGGGTATCTGCCCTACTTCCCTACTTAGTGATATCTGCTTATCTGCAGGCTGCTTCCTGATGCTGCCTCTTCCTTACCAGAGGAAAGCTTTTTTACTTTGCCACTCAGTGCTGATAGCACTGCTAGTAAAAGAACAGGAAAGGGGTTCCATGCTTCAGAAAATAAACTCTCCTACTCAATTCATAAACAGACACGCACCCACTCCCAAAGTGCATTCACAGATTAGCAGTATTAAACAGAATCTACCTTTCTTTTAACAAGGGCAATACAAAGTTTGCCACACCATACCCCAGCAGAAAAGACAGTACAGCGCACACCTACTTTTTCTTTTCTTTTCTTTTCTTTTCTTTTCTTTTTTTAAATCACTGCTGCATTCATCAGAACCATTCCTGTCTTCTCTCTTGGTTTTCCTATTCTGTGTAGATACATAAATGAGAAGAAACAACCTTTAAAATTAAGTTCTGATAGCATTTTTGGCTTGGATGGATAAGCAGGTTGAGTTCTGGAGGCCTGTTTGGTCGTTATTTTTTTAAATAATAAATAAATCACATTTCAGAACTTCCTTCAAATGCAGCCAACATCCACCCTTCATCATTTGTGCCAACTCAGAGAACAGCAGTCCCCGTCTGAGAACGGAATGGTTCACTGAACACCAGAAACTCCTCTTTCCTCCTCCCCTGCAGCCTTTGAATACCTCCGCGGCTTCTTTGTCCAGCCCTGCCCTACAAGCTGACAAAACACCCGTAAGTCTAAGCCTGCACCAGACCTTTCATCAAAAGGCTTCTCAAAGCACTGGTACTATCTCTTGCATTTTGGTGTCACTTCCTTCATTTCTGCTATTATCTTCCAGGCATCCCAGGAAGAGAGAGGCTCTCACATACCACAAACCGCTCTGCACTGACGCAGGCAAACTATCAGAGTTGCTGAAGAGAGATAACAACAAAAGGCCCCACCAGAATGAGAGAGAGAAGAATTTGCTGGAGATTCAAGGGAAAAGAAGTAACTTGAGTGTTAAACACAAAGATATGCAGATATTTCAGTATTTCACTAAGTCTCCCTACTCCTTCTCAGTTCGCTTGTAACTTTTCAAGTTGTCATTTGTCTATTCCCAGAGACAGTAACACCAGCTCAGTAGATACACTCTTAAACAAAGCTCCCCAAGGCAATAGAAAATACAGATATACATCATTTTGAAGTCAAGAGCTCCTGTCTGCCAAAATACTTCATAGCATATTGTGCAGAGAATGAAAGTCAAGTTTTCTGCTCTTTTACAGATGTTTTCCACTGATGATCTAAAATTATCTCTCAAAGAAATACTTTTTGGCCTCATCCTCCTTTGCTTAAAATCAATGGGAGTTCTGTCATTATTTCAAATGACACTGGATCAGGACTTTTAAGATTAGCTATTAGTGTTCTCACGCTTCAGCCAAACATTGATTATTCTGAGATAATAAGGCTTTCAGTACTTATTGCACATAAATAATTGACTGAAAAGCCTCTCCTATTCTAAAACCATAGTGTAAAGAGGGTTCGCTAATACATTTTTTCTATGTTTTTAAAGGAATTAATATTACAGACTTCAGAACTTACAGTACTTCAGAAATATGAGCAATAATCATTACTTCACCAAAGTCAAGTAAAAATTGTGCCTCTGAAGAAAAACAGTAACATTATAAGGACTACATATACTTTTCCCCCCTTTTTTACTGGTAACTTGTCAAGGTCAAAATGTTTAATCATAGCATGTTATTAAGCAACTTATGGTACTAACAGGATGATGGCTTCAGTTTAGCTCTGTTTTATGCTTCTTTTTGGAATAGGTTTATTTGAAATCCAATTCCTCTGAGCAAAATTAGAATAGATAATATTATAACTGTCACAGCACTGTGGCACTGCAAACAAAATGCCATTAACATGTAGGTTTGACCTCAAGGCCTTTAGAGATTGTATTTCAATGTTCTTTTTCTCTACCTTTAATTACTAAAAGTAACTACACCTCATATAATGACTACATCAGCTCATAAGGTCAGAAAGGACTATTCCTGTCATATATAACATTGCTCAGTTGAAGTAACCAGGTTTGTTAGACTCTTGAAACATTAAGTGCTTATTATCAGATAGAGGTAAAACACTAGACTAGATAGATTGCTGATCAAACTGATTATGTCAGCAAATATAGTCCTGCATCATAAGGGTAGTCCATGAGAGACAGATAGCGCAGCCTTACTTTGAATGTATTTCAGTATTTAGCCCTTTTCAGGAAAAAAAAGACAAATACCATATAGATGGATCATTGCATGTCTGGTTTAGAGCCGATAAATTGCCATGCAAGAGTGAAATGTATACTTCCAGTGCAGCTAAAATAAAGAAGCCTGATCAATAATGCAGGATGTCTTACACAACTAGCAATTTCCACAGCTCTCATTATCTAATACAGAAATAATTGTTCAGACAATTAGCTATTAACTTTCCCGAGCCCCAAATATGAATGCTTTTATATGCTTGCTGTATCACCTTTTCTGTAAGCAGAGATCTGTTATGAATTGCCTTCGCATTTCATAGAACTCTATTTCTTGCTTTTTACAAGTGAAAGCAGAAAAAAATGTTTAATTCCAATTAAAAAAATGCTTAATTCCATTCATATTGAGGCAATCAAGATGTAGGCTACAGTGCTGATAATAATAAAAAAAAATGCACCAACAAAGAAACATAGCTGGAAAAGGGATTCTGAAGAAAATACCTTATTTCTATTCCACTACCAAGCGGACCATTACCAGGTTGCTGTTACCCTCTCTGCTGTCACTGCACAGAGAAATTTGTCTGCCAGGTCATTCAGCTGAATAAAAAAATTACCATTATTTATGACCTGTAATGCAGCAGCACCGAAGAAATCCACACCCAGACTGAGCAGAGATGGTCCCTTGTCCTGGAGAACTCACCATCTTGCACCACATTTGAAGGAGTAAAGACGTTCCCCCAAACTCCTCCTGTTCCACTCACCTGGGCATTTTTCTGAAGACATCAGATCTCCAACTAATGTTCTGGGCTTCACCAAAATTTCCAGATGAGGTTCTAGGTCAATGTAATGCAGCAGGTCAGTTCCCACACTCACAGTGTTCTCTTCTGGTCACACATCTAAGCAATCACTTCACAGAGCCACCTGCCCCTCTGGAAGAACTGTTCATAGCATATGGTGTCCACACCGTAAGAGGGACATAGATCTGTTGCAACGAGTTCAGAGGAGGGCCACAAAGACGATCTGGGGGCTGGAGCACCTCTGCTATGAGGACAGGCTAAGGGAACTGGGATTGTTCAGTCTTGAAAAGAGAAGACTCCAAGGGGATCTTATAACTAACTGCCTTCCAATACCTGAAGGGAACCTACAGGAAGGCTGAGGAGGGACTTTTTACACGCGTGTCCACTGATAAGACAAGGGGAAATGGATTTAAGTTAAAGGAGAATAGATTTAGATTAGATCTTAGGAAAAAAGTTTTCAGTACGAAGGTGGCAAGACTCTGGAATAAATTGCCCAGAGACGTTGTGGCTGCCCCCTCTCTTGAGGTGTTCAAGGCCAGGTTGGATGAGGCCTTGAGTAGCCTGATCTAGTTGAGAGGCGTCCCTACCCATGGCAGGGCGGTCTTCTAACGGCATCTAATCCCATGGCAGGGAGGCTGGATTAGATGATCTCTAAGGCCCCTTCCAACCTAGGCCGTTCTATGATTCAATAGTTCTATGATTCACATTTGCCAGAGACATTCAGAGCAATGAATGAAGGTAATTTTAAGCGGTATTTGGTTATCAGTGTGACTCAGTGCATGGAAAATGGGCTAGTGTGTTATAATTAATGCCATATTGGAAAGTAAAGCAAGCCAATGTTGCCCATCACCATGCAGTTGCCCTTCCGAAATAAAAGGGCTTACACTTACATAGTAACACCTCAGCATAGAACAGTGCTTTGAAATCTGGATATTGAGAGTCCATTTCCCACGTCACCGAAATTTATCCACTCTCAAGAGGCAAAACAGGAGCCATTCACTGCGAGCAACATTACATAGCTGTCTTAAGAGGGCCAGCAATGAATCATAGTTATGTCTCAAATTTAATCTAAATGTCTAAGTAGACTGTAAAGGTCTAAGCTGTAAATTTTGGGGGAGAGAGAGGGCAGGGAAGGCAGTCTAAAAACCAGTAAAAATTTAAAAGATGCTATTGTATGCTATTTTGTGGACCAGACTATTTCTTAAGATATGCTTAGATTATAAGATGAAAGAGCCGAGAAAGGATTAAATAAAATCTCCTAGTTTAAACAGTCTAGATGCTGCATTGTAGATAGACATGAGAAACACAGTGGGAAATGCTTCAGGGGATCACTCCCTGCTTCAACATTCAGGAGTTATTTTGTTCATGCAAACTTCTGCGTGCACTTCAGTAATAAGCTGCCAGGTAGAGACTATTGGTATTTTACCCTTGCACAATTGCAGAGAAGAAGAAAAGATACTACAGGGGGATTCAATTTCGCCCAACTTTAGACATCTGTGGTACAGATGGCCAATGTCCAAGCTGGTTGCGCTGGCTACCTCTACAGTCAATGGGATGACACAGGCATTTGCAGGGTGCAGTTAATCTAATTTATCTTAGCATTCTCCTTGGAATGAAATGGGTAATGCTCTATAATTGCTTGTTTCTCTCTGCTGGTTATAGACTGGTCAAGAAGACTGGCTTAGGTAATCATATCCATTTTTAAAGATATACGAACTTGACCAAATGAATCCAGCTCAAAGCATCTTTCATTTTACAGCTAATATGCCAGAAATAGATAGAATCATGGGGTTTTTTTACACTTAGACAATCTGTGGTCCATGGTGTTTCCCAAGTTCCCTGTAAGTTAGGAAGTTAGGAAGGGGAGGAAGGTGAGAATTGATCTTATCTGTTAACTGTTTTTGTGCTCATTTGTCAGCTTTTGTTTTATTTGGTATTTAGCTTGAAAATTCTCTGAAGCGAAGGTTATCCTTTTATTCAAACTATTTTTATGCATGATGAGGGCTCCTAGACAGTGTAACTTTTACAGACCAACACTGCTTGCTTAACACTAAGAAGGTAATGCACCACATCCTTTCAAAGGACAGTGTCCCAAGTGTGTCCGCCGTGATGACAGTAAGCAGAATTTCAGAAACATAATCACTTTCCCAGACCTATTCCCAGGTTGGGATAACTTCACCGAGACCTAGAGCCTAATAGGCATAGAAAAACCCACAGACTAACACAAAATGCATTTAACAGTACTTACTTTAATTTCACAGAAATATATATTGAGTTCCTTCATCTTCCAAGAGTCGTTGGAGCAGGCAGATACTCATGAACGGGTGAAAGACTATGCTGCTAAGTGCCACACAAGATCCTGCAAGCAAACCTTCAGCTCCAGCTTTGGGATGTTAATTATTTTTCAGGAGTGCACTACACACTATTCTGAGAAGGCAGGCACAGCTTTTGGCTGGCAAGCTAACAAAAACATTTCAATGCCACCATTCATTAACTCACTGTATTTTTTCCCTAGGAATATCCTTCAGGATTGTTCTGCTATTTTTCAAACATTTAAAATGCCGTATCTAAATGTTAGATGGGAAATTCAGAGATAGCACAACTTTGCTAATTCTATTGGCTAGTACCAAATACTACTAAGTGAAGTATGAATAGGTATCAAATGCTAATATCTGATATGCCTTATCAAGCTAAAACATGCTGCTTTTTCTTTTTTTTTTTTTAAACAGAGCTTCACTGCAGCAGTGAAGCAGGCTGAGCACACTGGCCAGCGAAAACAGATTTGCTGCCATTTGATATGCTGCAGAACACAGCAATACAACTGATTCATTACAACAAATAAGGTCACAAGTTTGCCATTGATTTATTGGTTTAAAGGGTCGCATGCGTGAAATCAGCTCACTGACAGGGAAAAGAAAAACTCAGTGCCAATGTCCGTGTTTTAACAGTTTCCTGGCTGTGTGCTTTAGCTCTGCCATCCATATGGCTTTAATGTGCAGTGAAACAGGGAAGCAATGTCCTTGGGAACTTTTTCAGCCCTGATATCCATAGTAGTATGCTTAAAAAAGCTATATTAAGCAAATCAGTAGTCCTCAGCACAACTTACAGAATGCTCTGTGCAAACAGGCAGGACAGGGAATATATTAATGATGGGTTCAGTTTCTTGGGGTGTACAAAAAAGTCCTCTGTGCCTACCTTCAATTTACATTAGCGTTACTCATCCTGCTGTCTGCAAACCACTGCTGGGTCATAAGATATCTGGGCGGGGGCCCAGTAAATGTTTGCAAGAAGTCTATATCCTCCACACATGCTTCCACTCCCACTCAAACAAATCCTACTTACAAAGTTGCAATCAGTACCATCTACAAATGAGGAATGAGCAAGCCCTAACCGCGGAGAAAGTGATTCATCAGTCTAGCAAATTAAAGTCTAACAAAATAAAATTGAATGCAGATGAAGGAGTGGGGAAGAGAAATGAGGAAAAAAAAGCAGTCATGGATACCAATTAATACTTCTATTATTTAGCGTATTTGGTCTGTATCTTTGAGGGCATAGCTACGCACTCTCTGCAAAATTTCCTCGAATAAGCCTGAGATTTGTCTGATCAAATGCAGGCAACTGTAATGCCATATGGACACCTGAGCTGACTGTTTAGATTCCCTCAGAATCAAAAGAGAAAAAGGCATTTTTAGACCTATTTTTGACGACTATCTCAGGACAAGAAAAACTGACCGCTCTCCTTCGTTGTAAGGGGAATATAGACAACTAGCTCAGATGTAGGCATTTGCAGCTGCACTACTGGTTCTTATATTTGGCCAGATAATGCTAACAGCAAGCCCCAAAAGACCAAAAACCTCCCTTTTTAACAGCCTGACTAAATTCACTCTATCTATTCCTTATTTCAACCACTACAGCTTTTCTCAGAGCATCACTACAGACACTGAGGTTCTGAAAGCAGGTTAAAAAAAGCCAAGAAGAGTATCAGTGAAGGATGTAGAGGCATTCTGCAGGCACACAATGGCACCAGGACATCCACCGCTGTGGTACGGCCCCATAGAAACACACCAGCTCAGTCCCAATAGAAGTAGAGACACAGCAACGTGCTGTCACATCTGAATTGCAAATCATAGAATCATTAACATTGGAAAAGACTTCTAAGATCAACAAGCCCAACTGTCAATGACTTCAGATAAGAAGCAAGGCTTGTCACCAGAGTCACAGAGGTATCCTGCTGCAACTGTATGGCTCCTGTAGCCAGGACCAGCACAGCTTTAGGCACCTCTGCACATGCTTCCCTGATCAGTGTGGAGATGACCTGACGAATCTGCCCATGGCCAAAGACAAGACTCATTGCTCAAGTATAAGCTGGCACACACCTTGGTTTAATACCTCAGCACTCAATCCTCTCACACCCAGTGGTGATTACACTCACCTCTGCTCTCCTTCCCCACCAACACACTCTCCTTCTATTCTGGTATCCAGAGACAGATAATTTCCAACAGCAAGGAGATATCTGAAAAATATTAAGGGCAAGAGGTCATACCAGGTCCCCGACTGAGCAGTCTGTGGTTGTTTGCAGAGCAGCCACTGGCGTGAAGTCTCATTAACTTTGGTAATGTAGCAAGTCCCAGTGACTTCAGAAGCATTTAATCATGCACTTACATGTTGGCTGAGCAGGGGTGTACATAAGCACACATGCTTTGCTGATTGCAACAATTTTTTTGACACTTAAGCACACACACTGCAGAATGGTATCCTGGCTGTCAAGTGCAAGCTTACAGAGCCCAGCCCTTGATACCATGATACTCAGAAAAAAAAAAAAAGAGTTAGCGGTGTTTAAGGTAGTCGGCTGTGACAAACTTCACTATGAATGTTCACAGAACTAGTCGAAGTAAGAAATAACAGCAAGCAAGGAAGATTCGAACCCTAGAAAAGTATAAATTCAATACTTATTTTCAAAAGAGAGGACAGAGGACTTAGAGCATTTTAGACCTGTCAAACTAACTTTTATCCCTTGAAATGGAGCAAATTATAAAATGAAGAATTTGTAAATATCTGGCAGATTATGATAATTATTAAAAAAGAGTCAAAATGGATTTGTCATGAAAAGAATCATATCGATTGATGCTAGTCTCCTTTTCTGACAGGATAATTGCTCTATCAAGTAAGTGCAAATAGCAGATACGATGCATCTTGACAATGACAAGCTCTTGACACTGTCCCACACAACATTTTCCTAAGTAAGCCACGACTGTGTGTTCCAGAGGTAATTAGCAACACTGTGGGTGCACAACATTTGAAAAATTGTTCTCAAAGTGCAGTAATTGATGGTTTGCAGTCAGTATGGGAAGGTTTCTCTGGAAGAGAGCCACAGAACTTTGTCCTGAGGCCAGTTTTACTCCTCACTTCCATTAACAGCCCAGGCAATGGCACACGGGTGCACTGCCACAGTTTGGAAGTGGCATCAGGTTGGGAGAAGTGGCAAAGTGCCTCAAAGGATGGAAAGAGCACTAAAAATGGGCCTCAAGAATTCAAGAACCTTAAAATCAACCAGACAAAATACAAACCAGATAAGGCACTGGAAAGAGAAATCTGATGAAAGAGGAAACTTAAATATACAACAGGAAACAACTGCACAGGCAGAAAACAATGAATCACAGAATCACAGAATGTCAGGGGTTGGAAGGGACCTCTGAAGATCATCTAGTCCAACCCCCTGCCAGAGCGGGATCCCCTAGGGCAGCCACACAGGAAAGCATCCAGGCAGGTTTTGAAAGTCTCCAGGGAAGGAGATTCCACAGCCTCTCTGGGCAGCCTGTTCCAGTGCTCCGTCACCCTCACAGTAAAGAAGTTTCTCCTCATGTTGAGATGGAACTTCCTATGTTCTAACTTAAACCCATTATTCCTTGTTCTATTACTGGGCACCACTGAGAAGAGATTGTCTCCTTCCCCTTGACACCCACCCCACAGATATTTCTATACGTTAATAAGGTCCCCTCTCAGCCATCTCTTGTCAAGACTAAACAGCCTCAGTTCTCTCAGTCTCTCTTAATGGGAGAGATGTTCAAGTCCCTTAATCATCCTCGTAGCTCTCCATTGGACTCTCTCCAGCAGGTCCCTGCTTCTCTTGATTTGGGGAGCTCAAAACTGGACACAGTATTCCAGGTGTGTTCTCACCAGGGCAGAGTAGAGGGGTAGGAGAACCTCCCTAGACCTGCTGGAGATCACAGACTAAAGAGTCAACAATGTAACAGGTGGCACAAAGAGTAATTATTCCACTTAACCAATCTCTGGCAAAGTCGCAGCAACTGTAGTACTGCGTTCAGCCTTGGTCACTGTAGTCCAGGAAAGACAATGGCAATCCATCGTGAGAGAAGTATGACAGTAAGGTGAGTTTAGGAAATGTCAACTATAAGGAAAGCTGCAGAAACAGCATTTATGTGGCTCAGAAATAGAGCAGCAAACTGAGAAATTAAGAGATCAAGTTTGAACAGTATAGCAGTGCCCCAAACTGCAGAAAGCTGCCGTAAAAGATTTGGTGGCCATTGTTCCACCGTGACAACTAGAGGAACGACAAAGATCAGATGAATTTGCAGCACAGATTTAAGTTGGGTATTATAAATCCATTCAGTTAGGATTGTGAAGCATTTGAAATAGGCTATTTCAGAGGCTGCAAAATCTTCCCCCCAGAAGTCCTGATCCTATTTCTTTTGAAATAGCACGTAGCAAATTCATTTGTATGAATAATAAAAATACTAAAGGTGTACGTGGTTGTCAGTGAGTCTGAAAGGTCTGTTTGGTATCTGTAAGCCAAAAGTTACTCAATTACTAGCAAACCCACATCATTGCAACTCCACATCACAACATTTCCATAAGCACAGGCTTGAACCACAACAGGATCAGACCCTACATTTTCCCTTACACAATGGTGCCCAAGTAACGGAATGCACACCTCAGTTCTTTTAATGTAACATGATTTAAAGCAGTTTTTGTATTTGAATAGTATACATAAATCACTGCAAAAAGAACCGCTATCTCACCATAAGAAGAGAGCTACTAAACTGTGTGTCCTAGACAAAGGAAATATTTTTCAAGTGGTTTGCCTCAAGGGGGATTTAACAGAGGAAGTTAATGCATTCCAGCAAGAATCCCCATCACTATAATACTAGTGGATTAATTGTAAGCAAAGCTAAAGCTGTGAGTGAGGAAAATTTGCAGCATAAGGAATGTTGATGAAAAGTGTGGGATGGCTGTTGAAGATAAATACATAATTTGAAATCAATTTTATTTAAAAGCAGTGAAATTTTTTTTCAGCATTGTATTATTCCCATGACTAACTATCAGTTATGAGTTTTTCATTTTATTCCAAGAAATCATTTCTGAATCAAGAATTCATTACATTTCCATCTTTTCGTTTTCACTGCACTGGCTTCTTTCTCTGTGCAATGATTTTATCATCTGATTGCAATCAATATTGCTGTAACAGGCAGTATGTGCAGTTCATCATCAGTCAGAGAATGGTAGGGGATTACAGAGCATTTATATTACCCATGCTTAAAATCCATCCCTCTACCTCCTTCTCCTGCCCTTTGCAGGTTGTACCATTTTTCCTTCTACTGACACTGGGATCTGTATTACACCAAAGGTTAAAAGTATGTTTGCTGAAAAAAAACCCAATGAAAAAGACTCTTAAAAAAATAAATAGGTTGCTGTAAACCAAAAATGCTGTAAAAGCAAAAGTGCTTTTTGAGAAGCATTTTTATGCTTTATTACCATGAAGAGTTTTTACTAGTTAATAAACTGATTATAAAATAGCTAAATCACTATTTAGAGTCAGGAATGCAGATCAACATGAAAACCAAAATCTTCTTTTAATTTACCTCACACTTACCAGCAAATTCTTCCTTTACCTCTTAGCAGGATATTCACAGGTCTTAATTTAAATAAACCCGCTCCTCACCCTCCTGGAGTTGGTCACAACTGTCCTTTCCTGATGCTCTCTTTTCTGTGCTCTTGAAAAAGATCCGGATCTTAGATACAATATTAAAAAAAAAAAAAGTGTTTCTGAATTAATGAATTTAAATGTCAAATGGGGAAGAGAATGAAAAAAAGAGTACAATGATCGGAAACACATCCATATCCATCTCCAGCTCAGCAAGAATAAAACTACTGAGGATTAAGGCAGTATGCACTGGGAAGTGAACAAAGGAAAATGATAAACAGAAAAGACAATTGGAAAGGTAGAAAGGCACCTCTAATTACAGGTAATAGTACTGTGGTTTGTGTTATATTACGTAAAATGAGAAGCACTCATCTGCTTTTAAGATCTGAAACTATTTTTTAAGATTCCTTTTTGAGAAAACAGCTCAAGTCATGACCTAGGCTATATTTTCAAATGTGCTATCCTCCTCCGTCATTAATTTCCTCCCTCTGGAATAGAAAGATCCTCCATACAATCTGAAAGTGGATGTCACAAAAACTTTCTCATTTCCTCCTTCCAGCTCATGCAGAAGACAACCTACAGATCACATTCTGCACAGTTTGGTTTGGTTTTGGTTTTGTTTGGGGTTTTTTCCTGAGGAGAATTCAGACCACTTTGATTACTGAGCAACATACAAACCTACATCAGTGACTTCGAATGTGGGTGCAAATGGCCCCAGTCTTGAGAGAAGCCAGCAGTTTCATTCAGTAAGATGTGACTACATGGGATTAATTTTCTTCCCCTTTTTGGAATTCATATTTTGTTCACAATCAATTCTCATTATCAGATCCCCTTGCACAAATCTACCATTTTACTGTTTTCATAAAAGTTTCTTTTGTAATGTTATGAAGGAACATGAAATGCCTTAGAAATAGCACTAGTTACTGTCTAGCACGACAGCTATGTCTGTTTTGACATACTCAGCAGTTAACAATTTTTCTTCACACAGTACAACCCTTTAGCTTGAAAAGCTTCTCTCCTAACTGATGCTTACTTTTAGTGTTTCTAGACTGAAATCCCACTTCTTTTCACCTTTTGTTTCACTAAGCTAAAGGAACCATTTTTATTCTCCTCTCATAAAACAGATTCCCCATTTTACTGATCATGCTTCGAGTCCTCTGTACCTCCTGCAGTGTGATCTAATCTTTCCTGAATAATAGCGACCAGAATTGCACAAATTATTTCAGACGAGATGTGACCAGTGTTTTTATCTGCAGTATCTAATGGAAATACCTGACTTATCGTGGGATTCTAGTAAGGTTTTTTTTTGCATCTGGATCATATCTATGACTTGGTCATCATCAACTAATACAATGAGCACTTTCTACCTAGTGCCATTTGGAACTAATGACGTTCCCTGCCTAGCAGGAAGTACTGCTATTGAATCCCTTAAACGTTGTGTTATTAAAATTAATTCACTTCACTATTTAGGTTGTCAGGATCATCCAGTCTTGATCCCTCTCATACTGGAAGTGTCTCACTATTTTGTGTCATCAGCACATTTCATTCTTACAGCTCATAATTTGGTACCTACATCATTAATGAAACTTTCTGGGTGAAAAAAGATCTTCTGATGTTTCAGATGGGTATATGATGGGGTTTTTGCTTTTATCTCAAATGTGGAAACATTCATTTTCATATCTTCTTTCTCATTAGCTCCTGCTTTAATTTCCTTTGTAAGGAAACTCAGCTGGGCTTCTGACAGTTCTCACTTTATTTTTACCCTTAATATTTTTCAAGCAATCATTTTGTTCCATTCCTTTCAAGCTTTTGATTGTTCCAAATAATCCTTTTGAAGTGGCTATTTATCCAGCTGGGACTGACTGTCCCCCTTGTTTGAGACATGAATTCCAGATACTTTTTTGCAGAGATGCTTGACAGATGCTAAGCCTTCTCCACATGCAAGTCCTCAACCACCTAGATGCAGTTGTCATACCTAACTCACTCCCTTAATTTCTCGAAGTTTGACATTTGAAATTAACAGTCTTAGTTATCAACATGATTTTGCTCCAAGTAGTATTTTTCTTAATAATCTTACTGTTTCTCATCAGACTTGAACCCAAAAATCTTTGCCACATTTACTCACTGGCTCAAACAAGTTCTGTTTTATCTTTCCTACCACTGTTTCTTTCTTTAGTATCACATTGCAAACTCAAATTCTCCATCAATCCCCTTTGCCTCCCCAAAAGCACGTTTTAATGTTCATGTGTTCCTGTCCTAATTGCTATTATCATATCTTCTGTTATCCCTAAAGAATCTAGTTTTGTTGTCTGAGCTCCAATGATATGCAAACACCACAGTTGTTTCTTCCTAACATGACATTCTCCTTGGAAGAGCTAATAGCCCTCCTTCTAACAATCGGCTACACATAGTCTAAAAAACACTCTCATGACCATTCTAATCCCTTCTCCTTGCTGTCCATCATCCTAACCCCTTCTTCTTGATTTCCATCTTCTAGTCTCTTAAAACCAATAGTGGGACAGCACATAACTCATTTATTTTTGTAAAGCTACTTCAAACCACTGATAAGTAGATAATCCACATGCAGGGGAGCTTAGATTGTGAAGAGTCCTTTTTCTCTCACACATCTCTAACCATGCCCACCACCTCAAAACCTACAACCAGAGTATCTGAAAAGCCATAGGATATGCTGTCTCTTAATGACAGGTTTATTTGAAGTCTGGAGCTAGGAAAACACCGGATCAGTCAAGGAAGTGGCAAGAGAGTGAGGGAGTGTGTATCGGAATCCCAAAGGAATTTTTGATGATGAAGAATCTTCACTACCACAAGCTCTTACCTTAAATCTTTATTTCTGACACTATTACTAAGTCTGTCAATTCATCTAAGCAAGAAATTCTGTCTTTGTATTGATGTAAAACTCAGGACCTTCCCATTCCAGTCTTCCATCCTTCCTCTGTTCTTTCTCAGTCTCCACCCTCTTTTTATTCCTTGGACTGCTTTGGCTGGTTTTTTGTTTGTTTTTTTTTCCCTGTCATGGGATTCTTTGTCCTTTCCCATACACATATCTTACTCATCTGCTTCTTTCTTGTTTTTTCCAGTACAGCAAATGCCTTCTTTGACTGTATTTCCCCTCTTATATTCACATTCTTTCATTGTCACACAGTCTGCCCCACAAGTCTATGGAGAAAACAGGTATTAGAAAAGACTGTCTTCTCTGCTCAATCTCTTTCTCCCCTGTTACCATCAGGTACCAGCTCTTCTCTTCCATGATCTCTATCTACCACAGTGTAGTTTTGGTCAAGATTCAAAGATAGGATGAACATCACAGCTTTGTATCTGGTCATACCCAGCATTTTTTTTCCTCTTCCTCAGGCCACCACCATGCTTGCCTCAGCAGCTGTCATCATATTCTCACTGTTGCCAAAGAACTCTTCCCTTATGCACTGCTCTTTGTGGTCACTCCTACTTACTAATTCCTTCCTTGGTCTCTTAGGTGTAAGCTTAGCAATTATTTGCCTGTGAACCACGATTAAAGACATGAAGCCTCTCTCCTACAAGGCCCCTAGAAGTGTAAGTCCTCTTCAGGGTAGGACAGCTGAAGGACGAGCTCCCTTCTGCTTGACCCTGATGAAAACAAAACAAACAGTCCTTGCTCTACCATCTCCCAGGGCTAACATTTTGCAGGAGCAAGAACCACATGCTCCACGTCTCCTTCCTTCCTGGCTTGGGCTCAATTCAGAAAACCCTCTGGGCAAGGAGGAAACAAGACAGCAAGCTAAGACAAGGACAGATTACGAATATGAATTTGGCTATTGTGGTTTACCCTTAAGTGAAATTAATTACAAACAGTGTAATATAGGACTGAAAGAGTTATCCAGAGGAGAAGCTATTTTGGCTCCTGCAGATAGATTAAGCAATTGAGAAAGAATAAACAGGTCTTTGTGCAGTCTCTAGTATTTGCATCACTCATTAGTACTGGTGTTACAGGCAGCTTGGTGGTGAGAAATACATGCAAACCAGTCAGATTTTTCTGGTACTACATTAAGCCTTAAATGGGAAAACTGAAGGTTTTCTCTTCTGCTGCTTGGAACAGAATGGGTTTAATGCACAGTAAAAATCAGAAACTTAAGATGTTTCAGGTTTACTATGGAAAATAAGATATTTACTTGATTACTTGTAAGGGAGCTTTGTCCAAGTTTACTGCTATGACCCAGAGTGTGGTCATTTTTGGACCAGATCCCTAGGCCTGTCTCCCAAATGTTGCATATTCAATACTATCACTGTGAATGTCTACACTTGCAGACTAACATTTCTCCAGTCTTGGAGGAACCTCTTTTCTTTCCAGCTCCAATTTAGTGTTTATTTCATTCTACGCCTCAGCTTTCAGCTGTATGCAAGATGTAGGTAGCATCACTCTTCCTCACAACAAAAAAAAAAAGGAACACAAAAGAACATAATCATCAAATCAGTTTAATGGTGATACAAGATAAGCTAGTGGATGCAGGATATTGTATTAGACCTGGGTCTGAGCAAGACTGACTGACACACTCAGGAGTCTGCAGCCACAGTCTCTTAGAGAAAAAAATGTGTTAAGATCTGATGTATGTTAGTGCAAAATACCAGAGTACTCCTCGTTTTCCGGATGATGTGAAATGCCCAGCTTAACGCAGTGCACCTTCTGTCACCGCTGGCTGGCTAAGAGAAATAATCCAGTCCCAACAGACAGTGCTCTCACTGCAGTAACACGTTTCCTCCTCACTTTCTCGATGAGCACTGGCAACATGAAGAGTGTGAAGCTGTCAACCTGTGTCAACCTATACAGCCTAGAAGACTGCAAATACATCTATCCATGGCAATTCAGTGCCCATCTGGTCCATGCTTTTCTTCTCATCAGATTCAACGTCTCAGGCCAATCTCTAGTATTTCCAATACTTTTAATGGGTGAAAGAGTCTCCTCAGCCTTTTGGGCAGATGCAGGGGATGTCAATACCCATTGTAGGAGCTTCCCAGTGTTCTAAGGACATCATCAGTGTGCAAGAGGGAGCTTGGCCCAACACTAGGACCACTTAGACAACAAAGCCCTCCAGAGTGTCCACATCTAATAGTTTCATCTCAAGAGCAAAGGCTTACTTCTTATTTCTAACTATAAAATAAGCACAGCAATCCAGGTATGAAGAAGACAATTCAGTGGCATCCTTGAGACTAACACACCTATCCTGCAGAGGATAAAGAGGAGGGAACAACATGCAACAAATTATAGAATATTGGGGGATGCAAGAGATCATCAAAGGTCATCTAGTCCAACTCCCCTGCAGGCAGCAGAGACATCTTTAGATCAGGTTGCTCAGAGCCCCTGCCAACCTGACCTTGAATGTTTCCAGGGCAACCTGTGCCAGTGTTTCACCACCTCTGTTGTTAAAACAAGACTAGGAGCAAAAGCCCTAAAATAAACAGCAGTAAGTATGAAGAAACAAAGGGAAAACTGAGAAATTATGATATAATTTGGATTCTTTTCCATTTAGTGTCTTAAACATGATTTGCATCCTATTTCTATGGCAAAAGGAGAACTCTGTGCTCACTCATCTATGTGAGGAAGGATGGCCTTGTGGTGAAGACAGAAGGCTAGGAACCAGTAAGGTTCTGGAAAGTCCTGGGTCTCCTGCTCTCCTGACAGTGAACACAGCCACTTAACAGCCTTACACAAAAGCTTTCACAGGCAACAGGAGTAATTCTCTCCAGAAGGGATGTGAACATATAAACTGCATCTGGAAGACAGGGCAAAGTCCATAAAATGTTACATATAGGCACACATTAGCACAGAGGTACGCCATATTGTAGATTGTGGCGAGCTGTGCAGAAAATCACAGCCACTGAGTACAGTGACCATGGCTGACCTAGCAGCGGTCTGTGGCACATGGCATAACAGGGTCAGAAAAGACCCGCTGAGGCCTCTGAGGGGAGCCGAGGCCTCGCTCCTCACCATGCTGGCCGGCGAGGGCATCGCAGTCCCAGTACCGCCAGGCCTCACGGAAACCATCACCGCCTTCAGAGCTTGAAGGGCAGCGGCAAGGGCCACCCCAGCGAAGCCCTCTGGCGGCAGCCCCTGGTGTCAGGGCCACCGCCCT
>NW_009725701.1:0-29397 GCF_000703405.1 Apaloderma vittatum
AGCGGAGCCCGCCCGGGGCCAGGCCCCGCTTTGTGCTCACGCGTCACTGCTGTTCAGGGAAAGCAAGGGCGGGTGTAGAAACCACCCGTGTTCTGCTTCCGTCGGTGCACTTCTGGGAAGAGAAAAATCTGAAAGGAAAGAAGGGCAGGACCTGGGTCGCCCGGGCTGCCTTGAGAAGGGCAGTGAGGCCGAAGGCGGATCTGGTGCAGCCGGCTCACCGCCAGCGTGGGGGGATTTTCCAAGGAGTTAGAGCGAATGTCAAAAAGGGAAGGGTATTTAAATAATAAAAAAGAAGTTCCATTTCAAAATATGAGTGGGAAGGAACAACGCTGAACCCAAGCAGATGTACACATAAACCCCAGTAACTACATTGATGCAAAATCCTTCGAATGGATACAGCCCAGGAAAAAATTCCCCGACTGGTGTGTACAGCTGCACACCGCTGACATTATTTAACTCAGCAGCCAACTGGGGTACACTTAAATTCAAGCTCTGAATTTGAATCTAGAGTGTAAGTGAAAAGTACGTGAGGTAAACCTGTTCAGCTCCTACACACAGCTTTAATTCGCCCTCTTTGCATCTGGCCCCCACTTCCCAAAGCCCCCCTGGCCCCAGCAGCTGCCGCTGCCTCAACCCTGGCGCCCTGTTACGTTGTGATTGTTCCTGCCACTCTTGAAATTACTACCTGGAGTGAATCCATTAGATTAGCTAAGTCAAAGCCAAGATACAAATGCATTTATTTCGCATTGAGAAAGCAAAAATTCCAGCATGCCACTACTGAAGTCTGTAATCTCTGGTAATTTTAGATTTATCGTACAAATTGAGCCTTTAAATACTTCTACGCTGCTTCAGACACTGTAGCTCTTGAAAGGCGAGTGAAAACTACATGAATAGTAGCGTGCGGCTGTCCCATGAACTTCTGACATAGGGGAAGCTTCCCTTCCTGGGTCACTGTAGCAATCAAAATGCCCTATGAGATTTAAATAGATGCCATCATTAATTTTTCTTTTTAAGTTAAGTATCATTAAGTATTTTAAAGACAACACTTCTCTTAACCTGTATGATTTCTGAAACGATTGTTTTTTATAACAAACCTGCACTAGGAAGCAGCTAGCAGACATCACAACATTAAACAGTCCCCAATTGTGCTAGAATAGGTCAATCCATTCTGTCAGAAAAAGATACTATGAGAACTTTTTGGTTTAGAAATATTTTATCTTTCTTAATAGGTAAAAATACATTTTAAGTCACAAGGCTACATTTAAACCCTATGGCATCATTAAATTGCAAGTCAGTAATTTCTGCCGTTGTTCAGCAAAAAAAATGTGGCATCCAGCCCCACAACATTTGCTAACCAGACACATGTAACTTAATTCTACAGTAAATGCAAAAGTATTCATATTTAACTGGGAGAATCACAACTACAACATTTCAACAAAGCCAAATTGGAAATAAAAAACGATACACCTATAGCTCCATATCCATCTCTGTATTTAATGCTGATATGGATTCCATAGATACCAAAAAGAAAACACATCATACACTTAAAATTAATTGACAATATAGCATTTAAAAGACATTCTCCAGTAAATAAGTTTATATATATATCTCATATCACATTGAAACACCTATTCATATGTTCTTGTGGTCTGTTGCATAATAATGTGTGCTGTTAGATGCTTTAATTATTCCAAGCCAGCAACAGTCGTATTTCAGAAGGAAATGAAATTTCAGTTGTTGTGTAATCGTTACTGCAAGGCTTAATGTCCTCTATAACAGAAGCAACATTTGGGAAGGTTTTCTGTAGAAACTTAGGTGGAGACAGGGAATTAAAAAGATACCTTTTTTTCCCGCTTCCAGATTGAGTTACATTAAAAATTCACTTTTATGTTCTCTTTTTCCAGAAAATTGTAAATGTCTGTATTAAGTGTAAAATCTGCAGAATTGAGACAAAAAGTATCTGCAGCCGGATTTCAAAGCTGAACATAATTTAAGCAAATAGATACATAATGGAAATGTCCAAGGAACACCTGGCACACCACCTCAAATAGCCAACAAGTTTGTCCTTTCATTTATTTGAAGGATATTTCCTTTATTTGAAGGATATTTACTCTTCTGTTATGTGTATGATCATTAATTATTCAAAAATGTTACAAAAGACCTTTCCACACTTCTTTATGTAGCAGCTTAAACAAGGACAGACTTACTTCTAGTTAATAATTTGTTAAACATTTGAAACTTTCATTTTCTTTCATGAAGGAAGCAATACTGTAACTATTTTCGAACGTTCATTCAGAAATCTGATATTATTAATATATTTTCTTTGTTAAATACTTACTTCAAAATATCCCTTATTATCAGGCACAAAACCAGTGTGAATTTATCTTCACAGCTTTTCAAAATGAAAACTTTTTACTAGGAAGCTAAAGATATGAGCTAGCTGTGCTAAAACCTCTTTATTCTGCTTTTCTGATGTTACTCATTTGTAACAAATATCTTTTACTTTCTATTATGATTTGTTACTTTATTATTAAAAGTATTTTCTTCTTTTCTCATCTTGAATACAATACAGTAAGTCCAGCATAAGCTCTGACCTCACATCAATTACATGATTATTATTTTGAGAGAAAATTTCTAAGCCTATAGTAATTTTGAAACCAGCTGCCAACAGAAGTCACTGAGCTTATTGCCCATATTCCCCAGGAAAACCTCAATTTTCCTCTAAATTATATTAAAGGCAATAATGACTTGTTTTAAATGAGTAAGGGTAGAAAGCTAAGGGAAAATAAAGCATTTATCCCGCTTTCTAATAGCTAGGTAGATTCATGGATAGATTTAAATTTTCACAGAGAAGACATGCCTGGGGCGTATCTGTCAGTTAACAACTGCACAATTTTAAACGCAAACGCCTGCAACCGGAGAAAATGTCTTTCTGCTTCTGCTGAGGGCTAAAAGCATATGCATGACTATTCTCTCAGCTTCTTTTCGCTGATGGGATCCCCAAAACAGGTAACAGGCATTGAGAAATACTACTGTTTCTGTGAAGAAAGGATTAAGATGTTTTAAGACAAAAATCAAGGCATGGGGAGCTTCGGGACAAGGACCCTGCCTGGCCACGCTGGAGCACAGGCAGTGGGGCAGAGCCGTATCCAAACCACCTGCCCGTGAGCGGCCGTGTGCAGGCCGGCAGAGGCAGCTCTGCTTGGCATGTGAGACAGTTTACTCCACCAAATATTGCTGGATGCCTAAATCTCCACACTGCTACAGCCGTTATTATTAACCAAATATTATCCAAGCTTATTATCCAGCTTATTATCCAAGCTGGTGCAGGTATACAGATGCTACGCTACAAACTTCTTCCTATATTTTATCAAAATGCTTTGAAAGTGATCCAGCAGGATTTTAGCAGCATTTTTTGACAGCTTGAAGCACGCAGTTGTAAGATTGATAAACGGCAGTGCATGGGGTGAGAAAACCTTTTCTGTGCAGGAATGAGTGAACTTCAGGGAAGGGTGAAGAACTGTAACCAGACAGATTGCTGGGACCAGCTTGGAGCCAGAATCTCACACGATGCCTTATGGTTAGCACGTGCTGGTGGCAGTACAAAGACAAGCTCTGACAGCTTTAATCCAGCCTACCCCTTCCTGACAATATTCCAGCTCTCAGGAAGGCTGTTCTCATGGAAAGGTCATGGAATGAGTACAAAAGTACCTGCAACAACCACAGTGCAGGCTGATGGAAGGCACATTCAAGCAAGCCATGGAGCCTCAAGAAAAGGCACGTTTTCTGAAAGCAGAAGTCATCTGAGAGAAAGAATGTGCTTTGGCCTCACCAGAGAATTTTTAGAATGAAATGTCTGGCTCACTGAGAGGATGACTTAGCACATAATTACATGACGAAACAGAACTTTGCTTTAGAACATGCTGCTGACATTGCAGATGGTAGTATCGTGGCCCATTCACAACCAAAGAAAACAAGGATATGTACTGGCCTTGAGGGTGCTGTTTTGTTTTGTGGTTTGGTTTTTTTTTTTTTCTTCCTTTAACAAACCACAAGGTATTTCCACTGCTACAAAAGCCTCAGAATATCATTTAGAAGCTGACAACCACAAGTCAGTCGGCAGGCTCCAAAAAAGCACAACCGGTAGAGATCTGTGGTGTCAAAAGACCCCAAAACAGGTGAGTTTCTGCCCACTCAAAAAAGAGAAAGTAATCTTTTTCCCCTCGGATTTGAACAATCATCTACCATTATCAGTTGCAAGGGAGAAGGGGCTGCTTACTTTCAGAAGATCTCAGGGGATAGGCAGGAGTTAGTTGTGTAACTCCCAAGTTCTCAGATCCATTGACAGCAGGTGTTTTCAGCCTGAGCTTTCCAAAGAAACTGGTATTTGCCTAACTGTTAAACAAGGAATACACAGAAGGCTGGCCTAGAGAAGTTCACGGATCTTGCGAAAAACTGTTGCAACATGGCTTGCATCAGTTTCCACTAAAATTAACAGATAAATATAGTTGGAACACTGTGTTGCCTTCTCAATCTTGAGAAGGGAGTTGTCAGAAGCAGCAACAAGGTCTCCACCTAGATGAAGGTGAGGGCACTGCCAGTAACATTTGCCTGTACTCTGAAGCAGAGATGCATCTGCTTGCCTGCACTACGCTTGGAAAGTTCATTTCCCTGAAAGGTTAAGTGCTCTACATAGAGACTTGCATGCCTTACAAACATCTGCAGAACATCAGGACTAACAGTGCTACAGCCACAGCCACGCCAACAAAGTCAAAGTTACTCAACTCAGAGTGAACTAAAGGACAAGTATGCCACTAGTATTTGTTGATCGAAGTCACTTAGGCACTTACTCACACGGAATGTCTGTCCAACAACAAAAAGTCACACGTTGAAGGAAGTGCAAGATAGTGAACATCAAGATTCACTGATAATCTTCCACTTAGAAGAGCCAATTTTTCTTTGGCTACCTCTCAAAAAGGTTCTGTCTCATTGCTGTAAATCCTGTCCAGTTCCAACTACGTTGGCACTGTCAAGATAAGAAACATCCGTTCACTTACTTACATACCTGGGCAACCTGTCCCCTAAAGAAACCATCCTTGGAACTGCAGAACCAAGATGGTCTAAGAGAAGCCCCTTAATATTGCATCATGCTGAGGAACCCCAGTTCAGCGCAAGGTTTCCTAGCGCACACGCGCAGCAGGCCGTCTCCTTGAATAGACGCAAAGGCGGCAAGTCGAACTGCTGTTACACGACCACCTGCACCGACTTAATTTCAGTTCTTTTGAGGCTGACAGGAAAAACGCTCTGCAAGTCCACTGTAGAATTCTTCTCCGTGTTACCCAAAGCAAAAGACAAAGCTGCAGAGCAGACAGGGTTGTGAGTATCCCTTTGGCTTGCAGGTTTGAATGACCACAGCTCAATTAACATTGACACTCGAGGTAGGCACTCAATTCCTTGCAAATGTCACACATCTCCCATGTGGTTCCAGCCTGTCTATTGAAATTCATTCTGCAAGGCGCTTCGGCAAACTTGTAACGCACACCAGTCTCTCATCAGCATTAAGGCAGATGCTTTTCATGATCACCACTGTATTGTTTCACTCTTGAGAACTGCTTTCACTTCATACTGATGAACAAAGAGGGTCTGACAGTGCATGACAGACCAGATTCAAGAAAACCTGTTCATGCCAACTCACTTAATACAGTTTTAGGCACTTAGTAGTTTAAATCCATTGTCTGACAAGCAACTAATTTCTGTAATATATTAAGAGCTACAGCCAGCATGCGCTCTCACATGGCAGCCACAGATACTAAGGAAGAACTGAAAGACAGGTTATTCTGCCCTAAGTTTCACTCTTAGCAAATCCAGTGACTTTCTTGATACAAGAAGGCCCAGCTTCAACAGGCATCCTAACTACCAAAAACCAGTCCCCATTCAAGTAATCTGCAGAATTTCTGTCGACAAGAATCTAAAAAAACCCCCATCTGTCATGTATACCATTGCTTAATAGCACATGCCTGAGACCTCACTCTTATTCAGGAGTATTTCAGTCTCTATAATTAGATTTATTTATATCCCTGCAGTACCAGTGCTCTAAAAGCCTGCGGTCAAGTGGTTTGGTGCCCAGGCCATCTGAGAACACTGTAAGGCTCAGGCATTTTACTAGTCACTTAAACAGCCATAACTACCTGGTAAACTGATGCATTTAGAATTCAAGGCTACCAAACCTGATCAGTATGTTTATGAGGAGACAGGGACAACATCCAAGTTAAGGTTAATTCTAAAGATCACTGCTTCGGTTTTAATACATCATTAAAAATTCACTTGGAGACTGATACCTGCTCTAGGAGGATTTATTACTTGCTTTTACTGCACTATACTGACAGGTCTTGTTCAAAGAGAAGGGGTGCACCTGTTGATGAGTATCAAGAGTGGTAATAGCTTTGGATCTTCTGCCAAAGTTTTAGATTTGCTCTGTATGATCCTACAAGGTATTTAAACTATTACTTAAGATAAAGAAAAATCCTCATAGTCTCACTATTGTATATGCTACCCTAAGTTTAAAACATTATCTTTTTTAACCCAAATACATTCTTCTAAAATAGTAAGCGCACAGTGACAGGCATCTTAAACAAGTACTTCTTATTTATTCACAATTTAGATAAAGTTTAAGGAAAGACAAAAGAAATACAAAGGACAACATCAAAATGAAAAGGAATTTTAGTGACCGAAGTGAGTTTCTACAGCCAGTCCTCTCCATACATTTCAAAATGTTATCCAAACACTGCAGATGCAGATTTCAAATAAATCCCATAACAAACCGCTATGACTATTCCCTCTGAACTTAAACTGGGAATGGAAGTTAGCCTCCTTCTATCTATGAGTACACAAACCACCAAATTCTTTCAGTTTCTGCTTAAAGCCACATTTACCTTTCACAAGATGGATTCTGCAATACATTTTCAAGTAGCATTTTTCATTTTGTCTGAGCTCTGCTACAAAAAAAGTCAGTGTCAACCTTCTGTATAACAAAACAGCTTTCGATCTTGCTCGTGGAACGTATGCAACTCAGAGCAGTGTCACACTTGCAGCTTGGAGGTATCCTTGGAGATACTGCAACGCTTCTGCATTCAGACTTGTACTCAGCATTGATGGAACCTTAAAACATCCGAGAGACCAGAAGTGTCAGTGTGTGTATACATTAAGCTATATCCTGTTAATCACTGTGTCAACATGCGGTACAAAGTCAAACGACATCCTGAGGGCAGCAGTTTTTCACTGTGAAAGCAGTTACTGGAATTACAACTCCTGACGCTGACAGTTTTACGTACTACTTGTCTGAATCAAATATGAAGGCAGAGTAGAGGAAACCTTCAGTTGTTATAAAAGATACTTGGGTGCACAAACATCAGATCTCTCGGGGAATCTTTACTTACCAAAATCTTGAACAAAACGAAGACAGAAGAGATTAAAACAGTTACCTGTAAACTTAACTTGTTTAATTTAACATGAGTTGCCTGAAATGTCCCAAGTACATACAACTGAACTGGAGACAAGTGGATTAATTTTCATTGCAGATAATGGCATATTGAAGCTTGCTGCTAAAATTAAGTATTGTGAAAATACAGCCTTTCTGAGGGTACTAGGAGGAAAAAAAAAACCCAAACAACGAACTTACAAAAGAATAAAAAGAGAGCAATACCTTGCTGTCTGGTTACAACATACTTCATTTTGCTGATTATCATTAGCAAAAGAGATCCTTTATCAAAAGAGTATTTATTTTCTGCAGAGTTTAGCATTAGCATGCCATGTGTAGAAGTCACTTACCCTGCCTGGGCATGCTGTAGACAGTTTGTGAAGAGACTGTGCCAGATGGATTCTAGGATTGTTCACCATTTGACCTACAGGATCATGTTCTTTTTTCCCAGCGAAGGCCAGCTGAGAGAATGCAGTCTGATATCCTGGAGTATCTTCTATATCAATGAAGTGTTCTTCATCAGGGATAGTGTCATCCTCAGGCAGTTCAAAAAGGCCAATGAGGGCCTGCAGCAAAGGGGTCCTATATGTAAAGAGGGGAGCACAAAATTGGGAGTGCTTAAAATACATTAGGACAGGGTGTATTTTTACAGGAATGTTCAAATGACTCGGAGCCCTTTACAACTTGGCCCTTGCAGTACTTGCTTTGCTCCTAAGTGCCCAATCTGAGACAGACTTGAAGAACTGTGGAGCTGTGTACTTTACAGGCACAATGTAGGGGCTCATATGAAAAGCGTGACCAATGTATTATTTTTTTTTTAAATCAGGTCAAGTTGTCATAAAAGATATCCAAGAAAAGCAATTCTATTCCAAATGACATATTTTAAGTATATTAAAAGAAAGAAAGTGTTCTTGTTCAGGTTTTAAGTATGCTCATATCTCTTGATTAGTAGAACTGTTATAAGTCAAAACTGGGTCTAGCCTTTGAGAAAGAACACAAGCTAAAAAGTAGTGTATTTTCTTCAATGCAGTCCTAGTTCGCCCAATCAGTCCTACGTCCATCACAAGATCTCGAACCAGTTCTGACACCTGCTTTGAAAATAAGTTTTATTCACTGAGAGGAGGAAGAAGAGGAAGTGGTATGAAAAGCGTGAAACTCAGCCTCATAACAACAGCAGGCCTGAAGAAATCAAAACAGAATTTATTTGAAGAATATTATTTGATGATAGCTCACATTTTCAAAAAAATTAAAGAGCCTCACTAACCGAACCTGAAGAAGTTTTGTACATACCATAGCTTGGTGTACTCGGTGTCCATCATAGGAGGACATTCTGTTAATATTTTTGTAATGCCAACAGCACAGATTTTCTTTTCAACTTGTCCAGACACTTTCTGGATTTCAGGAATTATAATTTTCTCCAAAACCATTCC
Organism: Apaloderma vittatum; assembly: GCF_000703405.1. Classification (NCBI taxonomy): domain Eukaryota; kingdom Metazoa; phylum Chordata; class Aves; order Trogoniformes; family Trogonidae; genus Apaloderma; species Apaloderma vittatum. The sequence goes on from NW_009725701.1 coordinate 8,908, forward strand.
AAACATCCTATTACGACATTAAAAGAAAAAGTATTAGAAAGCCTTATCAGCCTTACAGTGACAAAACCAGAAACAACATGAATCAGTGGGAAAAAGAAAAACATCGGGTAATTTGTTAAGATGCTGCACTGTTGCAGTGGATGCCTAGTAGAAATAGCATAGAAACTGTCCACAGAAGAAAACAACATCATCTCTCTTTTTTATGCCCTGCCTAGGAGATTAGTATCTTGAACTATCAACAAGGAACTGTGGGCAGCAAATCAGAAAAACTGCTAAACAAATAAACCAACCACACAAGAAGAAACATTTGGCTAGTCAAATTAGTGACAAATGCAGTTTGCAACTAATGCTGTGTAATTTTTATCTACATAAATAAGAAATTGCATTCTTAAATAAAAAAAAAATACCATACTAACTTTGGCTGTATGCTGTCAAATATTTCCTGCAGAGCTAATGCCCCGTATTTTATGCAGTACAAGTTAATGAAGACTAGGAAACCTGTAATAAGAAAAAGGTAAAATTAAAAATCAACATGAAAACAAAAGAAGAGCTTTACAGTCAGCAGCAAAATACATTCTAACAAGCTTTTCAAGGAGATAGAAACTGCATCTTTATAAACGTTCAGTTTTAGTTAAGTACATTAACTTGTTACCCTGAAGTCTGAAAAAAAAAAAAAAAAAAAAAAAAAAAAAGATCTTTTCACACACTGAAACATGGAGCCGAGACAAAGACAAGATTCAGTCCATTTTCCCCTTATAGCACTTACAAAGCATTAAAAAGCCATTTGCAAATTTTCAGATCAAGGACTAAAAAACCTCTCCAATTCTTTTTAGCCAAAACCTTAATCTAATTAATTTTTCGCATCCCTTTGCATGGCCTTTGTCCTAGAGCACAGAGGCAGTGCATTAAAAGCACCACTTACATTTTGTTTGTGGAAGACCCTCATAAGCAATTCTACGATTCTTGCTATCAGAGCATTAAGCAGATTTTACAAGATTAAGTAATAGACATTGCATAATTTGTATAGTAATAGTATCATTAAAACAACTTTATCAGCATCTTCCTGATACAGCAAGAATATATATATTTCAATATATATAGCAGTATATATATATATATTTCAATAATTTGCCACAGTTTTGCTAGTTTAACATAAAATCTTGTAAAGAAATTAAGTCATATTAAGGCAGAATGACACAAATGATAGAATATCCAGCAATAACAACACGTAACTACATGTAACAAAAGGAAGTGTGGTCAGTCCTATCACGTTGTGTGAAAGTTTGCTGGTATTAGCTGAAGATTAAATGGAGATATTTTCAGATAATTAACCATACTGCACAGAGTAAGAACGTAAGACGAATACACAAGTTACGTTCCTTCAGTTTTCATTGAATAAGTGCCACCTGCTGTGGTAACTGCCCTACATGCCACCCCTGATCACACAAATAATTTGAAGCAAGTGACCAGTAACCCTTCATCCACATAACCACAGGACAGGCCAAGATACTTATTCGGTACAGCTGCGTGTTTCGAAACTGCTGGCATCACTGGCACGGAAACTTTTCATACAGCACAGAACTTACTTTTAATAAATTTTGTTGTTTTGGAATTTTGAAGTCTCTGGAATAGTAGAATGAAGATCTGTTTCCTGTACTGGTCAACTGATCCACTGGAAATTTAAAAGAATACTTATTCAAAACACATTAGGATTCTACCAACATCACTTGACAGTAAACACATATAGAATTGTTCGAATCTATTTTACTGATATATGTGACATTTTTTCACTTGTTAAACTACATTACTATGTCAGTTAACTATGAGGTGTGCAAACATAACAAAGATTAAAGTCTACAGAAATTAGTTTTGAATGTAATTTCAACGCATACTCACGGAGGCATATGCTCTATAATACTGTTTAGAAGATAGAATCCTTGATGGTCATTAGCTTTAGAGGCAATCAGCTTCTGGAACACACCTAACAATCCAGGCTGTAAGCAAAGCACACAGAAAGCTCTGTACCACAGTTCTTCATACATGACCTACCAGAAAGTTGGCCCTTACCATCTAAGACATACTCCAAGGTAAAAGCTTTCAAAACCTAAAACAAGATTCTGTTTCTGCAGTTAAGGACAAGGAAGACAGATTTCTACTGGGACCAAGTGATGTTCCTCTGAGCATTAAGATCATCCTTGATCAAACGAACACCAAAGCTGATGTGAACACGCATCTGCTTCATCAATGCCATTCTCTAATCAAGTCCGACTAGGGCAGATCATGCAGCAGAAATGACAGAAGTTAAGTATGCAGAATAAATCTCTCACTGGATTCACTAATCCTCAGATCTCCCAACACTCTGGCTCCTCCTTATTCACTTTTCTCAAGACTGTTCTAAACGGAACCTCTGAGAATTTTCCTAGTCCACAGTTGCCTCAACATGAGGAAAATGAGACAGGAAAACTTACCTGCTTGCAAAAACCAAGTGCAGAAATTTTACATCTTAATTGACAAAAGCATGACAGTCTAGGATTTACCTATTCCATCTAATAGAAAAACATCCAAAAAGCCTGTATTTGCAATATTTTTTGTCTTTTTATGTAAACATCATTAAAGTACAAGCACAAATCCAGCTATTCACTAAAGGAAAAAGTTCCTCATAAATTTCAATCTTAAATCAACATGCCTAGAGGCATATACTGAGACTAAATCAATCCAACTTACAATTTTGTCAGCAGCAGCACTTGCTATTGTATTGGCACCCCGCTCTAAATAAGCCTGCAGGAGTCGGACCAAAGGAGGAATGTTGCCTGTCCTTTCCCATAGTACTGGCTGAAGCAGATGAGGAAACAATGCCATATAGGATGATGGGATTTCATTTTTATGCATTTCCAGAAGCAGGGACATCACTTGAAACACATATGGAATGAACTCTGGAAAAGAAATGATGACATTTACAAATTGAGCAAATATGGTCACTGTTAACTCCTAGGAACCACATATCTATTGATTGAACCTAGGATTTTAGGATACTAACACATAGACTCCAACAAACGAAATCTTGGAGAAATGTACCACTTTCTGATTTAATTTATTAAAAAAATTTGCAAGCATTGTATGTATACAATTTTTACTTCCTCAAACTGTTGATGTAGCAGAACATGGAAAACAAACTACTGGAAACAAGGCAATATAATTAGGATAAATAAGAGGCTTTGGAGTAGTGTTTGTCAGATATTTTAAAAACAGTCTGTTTGCAAAATAACTTAATACATTTGATGTACCCTATGGAACAACCGAGACACTTGCTAGAAGTGCTTATTAGGACTGTAAACATGCTGCACTCACACTTGAATCTCTTGTGTTACAGAAAATCTGCCATGAAATAGATCACAGCAACTGATTACAGGAGAGAGAGAGCGAGAGTACAAGCACTTACTGATTTTAATTTACCTTGTACATCATTCTGTAGTATCTCAGTGAACACCATAAACAAAGCCTCTTCAAAGCTTCCAACAGCATCAGGGTTTGCTTTGCATGTTATCCTTATCGACAAGCATATTGATTCAAACATGTAATGGTTAAAGTGAGGTTTGCTTGGATTCTAAAAACAAGTTATAAACAGATAAATCAACTCAAACTGGCAGCCAAGTCACTTATTTAGCAAAGTATATTTTTTACTTCAGCTGAAGTCTTATCTTAAGTAAGCAACTGGGAATGAGGATACTCATGACTTATTTATTAATATGTTAATGAAATTAATTCCATAGATAAAAGCAAACATAAAAAACCTTTAAAGCATAAAGAAAGGGTGTTTTTTATAAATATTTTAAAGTGTTTTTCAGAAGCTCTGCATAAATAAGCAAGCAGTTAAAGTATCACAATTAAAATCTGGAAAAAAAATTACTTTTCAATCCTATAAGCATCTAGTTACTTCTTTATTGAACACTTCCTATACTCTGCAGCTAAGTTTAAACTATACATACAAAAATTTTCTGGATAGTTGATGAAGGTATTCTAAAGCATTCCCTAATGCCAATGTTCAATAATATTAGCTCAGCCCGAAAAAGAGCTAAGAGAATTTTACCCACCAAAAAGGGGGAGGGTAATTTATTTAACTAAATCCCTCATTTCAGTGACAGAATTTAGTATTAGCTTCAAGAGCTTTACGGACAAAGAATAAATAAATTGTCAGATTATTGTAATGGTGGCCCCTGCACAAGCAAACATTAATAGCAGGACAAACTAGAAGCACAAAAGGATTTCATATGCTGTTTCCAAATTTCAGATGAGAGCATGGGAGACGTGTTTCCTGGAGGTGTTTAAGAGACGGGTGGATGTTGCATTGCGGGGCATCATTTAACCGGTTGATAGGGCTGGGACAAAGCCCCTGGCATGATCTCCAAGGTCTCTTTCAGCTATTCTATGACTCTATGACAGTGATTTAAAAGCATGTCCTAAAAGGAAGACAGTACTTCACTGGAAAGCTGTTTGAACTGACTTTAGTCAGAAAATATTACAGAATTTACAGTATTTTTAGGAACACAAGAACAAGTTATATAAAAATCATTAGAAGACTGCTCTAAAAGGTAAAACGCGAACATCTTGCTCACATAGCCTGTTTCATTACCTTACTGACAGCCAGCAGTTTCTGTGTTAGCTGAGTGATGACGGAAGGGATGTATGGAATTATGGATTCCTGTAGCAGAGAAAAACTTCTCATGATGGCTGCAAATAAATTGAAAGTATTATCTTCTGGAGACAAACTTCTGTCATCCATCATATGCTCAAATCCTTCACCTTTTACTATTACATCATATCCCAAGGAACTACGTACAACAGCAAGGAAGAGGACCTGCTGCAAGAGCAATCAACCTATAATCATGACAAAGGATAAAGCAAAGTCTCCTTACCCCCATTCTATAGACAGAACACAGAAGATGAAGCGACTTTGTAAAGACCATCATTTACCTTGGGCAAGTTTCAAATCTTGGTATACAGTATAACCCACTCCGATCTCCTACTGACACTGCTCAGGTAGCTGTCCCAGCTACAAACAATACGCTTTGAGAAATAATCTGTCACAAAACCATTGCATTTAGTGTTTCTCTTTGGTACTACAAATTTAGTCAAAGATGACTTAATACAGCCTGGTAAATAACTGGTCTGTGCACACCTCTCCAGCATTTTTGCATATATTAGGCTTTTCAAAAACAAACTTCAGTAGCCTGTAATTCTAAGCCTTGCATTACGTTAACAAAGTTACTCTTATATTGCAGAACTCCTAAAAGATTTACCTTTCATAATGTACTCATTTTCAGATGAGCCAGGAAGCGTCAGTGCTTTAAAAAGGTTCGTTAATAGCACTTCTACAAATGGTGCCATTTCTGCAGCTGTAATGCTGTTAAGTAAAACACAGCTCTTTAATGACAAAAGATACTCACAAACTCCAAGTATGTTACAATATTGTAATGCTAAGAAATAAAAGATCGCCTACAGATATTTTTCATCCTTCATGGACAAAACCCAGCTAGCAAAGAATTTATTTCTGCCTGAAAACTTACAGGGTAGTATTATTTGTCCCCCTCATGGTAAACAGTCTTTCAAGAGCATGGGCTGCATAGGTATGGACCACAATACTTTCTGCTTGAAGATGATTGATTAAGAGAGGAATAGATACCAATAGTTGTTCTTTAGGTACCTACAAAAATACAGCAACAAATTATACATATGTTACATAAAAATACAGATGGTTCAACACTAGAGCATAACCACTCTGAGCTCATCAGCTACAAACTGAAAGCTTGGCAGAGGAAGAAATCTTAGAAGGCGCCTCCAGTTGCTAATTCACACCTTGACAACCAAGAGGTACCTACCTCTGTCATCGTTTGGAAACTTCCCCTGAACATCAACGTTACATTTGATGCATAGTTAATGCATATATTCCTAATGTATATCTCTTTTTCCATTTTACTTTGTCTTAACAGGCAATTAAAAAAAAATCAAGCTTTAAAAAAAAAAATCAATCACAGATATTCCATAAGAGATAAAGGTAATCTAAAATTTAGAATACTCAATACATTTTCTTACTGCATCTCACAGATCAAAAAAGATAACGAACAAAATTGCTGTACTCTCTTTAACGACTACTGCAATGATACGAGCAATCGAGTATATTTTGATTAGCATTCACTTGAAAAAGTCTGAGCGTGTTGCAGAACTAAGCACGTCGAGATGTTCAGTGCTCCTACAGCAAACGGAGAGCATACAGACTCCACGTTAATTGGATATTTATAACAATATCATTTACAGTCAGAACTAAAAATTCAGCATGAAGTGTTGTATATGACTAGCAAACACCTGTTGAGTTAACACACGGCCAAGTAAGACAAATTAGACTTGGCAACTATAAAGTAACAAACTACAATATGTTTCTACCAGAAAAGTAAAAGAAAAACTTACTTGGTTTCTAAAAATCATGATATATTTGATACCATCTGCTTTTAGCACAGGGAATTCATTCACTGCAATAGAAAAATATGTGAATTTTGTTGGTATTTCTTATATAAATGTGATAACTGACCCTAAGTATATAGTATATAGAGAGTATATAGAGAGGTGACATTAAGTCATGATTTTCCCCCTTAAAAATAAGACGTTTTTCTACGTTGCTTAGTTTTTACATTTCTGAAGGGACACTGCTTAGATAGAATGTCAGTTTTAGGTACAAATCACTCCCCAGTACTATTAAGTGTACAGTCCAACTCCTTCATGTGGAATTTCCCCTTCTGGCTCTGATTTTAACTTTTAACAGTCTCCAATTACATATTCCAAGACAACCCACTACATTCCAAACATCGTAAGATAATTGCTGAAGCATAAAATAAATTACGTGGCTTAAATCTAGACATCCATAATCTCACCACTACGGGCTGATGCAGGCTATGCTCTAGCCTTCAGTATTTTAACTTATCAGGGCTTTTTATAGCACAGAGGCTTGCCACAGGGTCTCAAATACAGAAATCAAATTACTTTGATTCAACAAGTTTAAGCATGTAGCTGCTAGCAACCATGTGTGTACATGCTCTGATCTCACAGACAGCATGTGGTGATCAACTTTTGTTTAAAAACCTCCTTGATTTATTTACATTTTAACTACTTCCCGCGTGCCAGGTGTTAACAGTCTTCTGTCTCAGAGATTATGCCGATATATGAGTGCTTAAGCATTACGAAACAATGGTCACTGGCAAGGTTGCAGATACGTCACAAAAAATGCCAAATCAAAACTAACGTTAACTTACCACTAGCAGACTTTAAGTCAGGTTGTATGTGATTCACAAAGAATTCTGTCAGATTAACAAGTTCATTGGCTTGTGTTATTCCATGCTAGAAAACACAATAAACAAACCAACTCTGTTCTTAAAATGCTGACATTCAGCTAGCTTTTTTATTTTTTTTATGTGCTTTTAACAAAAGGAATCTAAAGCATGTATGCATATGATGAGATTGTTGAAACTGCATCTTTAGCAGAGAGCCACCTCTTTTTGCTCAGTATTTTTAGTGCCTAGGTCTCAGCTATAGTGCTACTGAGGTTCCAAGTTACCAGCTCCAAGATCAGGAATAACATCTAACATGGTAATAATCAAGCAAAATTTTAGACAGAAAATATTAGCATCTTCCTAACTTGATACTTTTTTTTTGTGACAGGCCTTTTAAAATATTTAGGACTCAAACTATAATTCTGAATTAGAGTAGCAAAATAGTGACTAGTTTTCTTTTATTAAAAAAACAACCGATTTTAACAGAGGATTTTCATATGGATATCAAGTGTTCTAAGTGACGTTATTCCATAGTTCCCACTAAATAACACAGAAAAAGCAACATGCACAACTTGGCAGTCTTCTAATTGCTCAAAGACTCTGGCTCACATTATGCCTCACTATCATTAGCAATTACTGCACAGTACTAGTATACAACTAGAGTTTCAGGAAAAGACTGAGAACTTCAGCAATATTGCATAAAGATGCTGTACGACATGTTTTACTATGCTTCAAGCATGTCTTTTAAGCCATTAAGATTTGAGCTGTAATAACAACTAAAATATTTATTAGTATATGAAAATCTGCTCCGCAGGACATTTGATACAATGCTAATACTATGTCCAAATATGGTTTAGCTCAGGAGTGGCTTTTCACTGGATCCAGCCTATTAGTCGTCTTCTCCAAAACAAGATCCATTTCCAGCCATCATTAACATTGACGTGGCATTTCCAAATCATACAGATAAATAAGAGGAAACAAGTGGAAATATAATGACAACTGCCCAAGAGTCACTTAAATTCCTTCTAGTCTGCTTAACACTCTGATCTTCCTCTGTAAAGCTGACTTTGGCCTTCCATGGCTTACAAACTCTGGCTCAGTGCCACGGAAAAGCTCAGAGGTGCCAGAACGAAACTGAAGTTGTTTCTTTGCATGGCTGCTTCACACATGCCAGTAAGAGCTGCCAAACGGTCACACATGGTTGTTGACTTTGTCCAACCTATCTGAAGATCAGACAGCATCAAATTCCCAACTGTGACAGATTATATAATGGACAACTTCTAGCCTCATCAACATTAAACTACTGCAAATACTGTTACTCTCATTCTGAAGCAGCACAAAACGAACTGCAGTCCTCATGCACACCGTGCTATTTGAACACCTATGGATTAAAATGAACAGAACATAAAAGTACCTTCTGTGTTTGAGCTTTGGATGCCAACGATGTAACAAGGTAAATAGCTGCGTCTTTGTGCTTCCAGTTAACAGATGGATTCTTTGCATATTCTTGCAGCATAGAATTAACATATCCAGAAAAAATCCCTGTCACAGGTCCTTCAAAAAATTTGCACAAGCCTCTGACGAGATCGCAAGCTGCTCTGCGCCTGGTGTCAATATCTGCATGAGAACCAAAGATTCTTTGGATATGAGAAAACACACATCTTTTCATATTAATACACACAATAATTACACACAGCTTCTCAAGTCACAGCCACATTTTATGTTAACTATTGCAATCCTCCACCCTGACGCATACGAACACATTTAAGTCTTTCACCTCCTGCTATAATAGTGAGTACTTGTACATCAAATAGCTGGAGGAAGAGGAATGGACACCTACCAATACTGCCTGCATATTTACAGTTTTCACTGTCTTCTAAAGAACAGTTCAGCAAGAATGGCAGGGGGGCAGCTTTGCACTACGCTGATAATTCCGCATCCCAGTGTACTGGGTCTGGCGGGCACGGAGTTAATTTCCTTCCTAGCAGCCCATATGGTGCTGTGTTTTGTGCTGGTGACTAAAACTGTTGATAACACCCCAGTGTTTTGGCTGTTGCTGAGGAGTGCTTGCACAGTGTCAAGACTCTCTTTTTCCTGCTCTGCCTTCCTGGTAAGTAGGTTGGGGGTGGGCAATCAGCTGGGAGGGGACGCAATCTGGATCACTGATCCAGACTGACCAAAGGGACGTTCCGTGCCATCAAACATGATCATCAGCAACAAAAACTGAGGCGAGAGGGTTTTTTGGGGAAGGTGGCCATTGCTCAGGGACAGGCTGGGCATCAGTCTACTTGTGGGAGGTGGTGAGTCACTGACTCTCTCCCCACCCCCTTCTCTTTTCTTCCTAGTTCTTTCACTCAAATTGTCTTTATCCACTTTATTCAGTCTTCTCACTTTCACTCTTTCTATTCTCTCCCCAGTCCAGCGCAGCAGGGTGGGGAGCAAGCAAGCTGCTGTGAGGTGCTTAGCTGCTGGCCCACCACACCCAATCAGCGCATTTTTATAAGGAAAATGAAAAAATGTCTTTAGAACTTCCTCGTTTCAATAAGGGGAAGGAAAAAAGAGTCAGCTGGTCTTATGATATACTAACAGAAAGGACAGAAGGAAATAAAAGCAAGTCAATTTAAATACAATAAAGGACATTTCTAAAGTCATCTCTGAAACCCAAAAATACTTCTTGCCTCAATATTCTCTTAAAAGAAGTAGATGACAAACAAAAGCTTCACAAATACCTAAAATGCAGCCAATCCTGGACTGAGTAAAACATTTGCTTGAAAAAAATGCAAACCTGTTTTTCTCCAATTTTGTCCTCCACTGTGAGTGTACAGTAATTTCTCAAATCTATTATGAAGTGTCTTTAACCTAAAGTGGCAGCCAGCACACCGTTAGTGGCACAGAAGGGCACACAGTCACACAGATTTAGATGTGATGCATTTGTGCTCTGACCTGGCTGAAGACCAAACAGCTACAATCAGAAAATGAAGTAGCTTTGTTAGCACAGCAGTGTTTTCTGGACAGTTACTGTATTGGTTTGAACACAGCGCCGGCGTACAAGGGCTGGCTGGGGTCCAGCTGGCTTGATCTCAGATTTGTATGCAACACCAGTCAGAATTTCAGTTTAAACATGACAGACTACTAAATACAGGCACAGTCTCTCCATGTTATTTAAAACTCTGCACACAGGAACTAAATACACAACCGTGGCTAATATTCAGCCTTGACTTACAGGCTATATTTGCTGAAATGAGACTGTGTGCAGTGCAGGAGACATACCAATCCAATTAAGGAAAAAACCCTACAAAAATATTGTTCAAAACAAAAAGACACCATGATGGGCATACAATGACAATGGATTTGATCAAAACCCAGATAAAATCTCTTGGTGGAGGGGTGAACCTTCCCAATTTAAAATATAAGTTATAAAACTTTCAGTAAATTGTTTTGGCTCTTCAGAGCTATATTTAAAGACAAAGTATTCTTAGTATAAATCTGTGGATTACCAGATCCTTCCAAATCCCTTCTTATATATTCTTCAGAATTATCTTCAAATGCTTCTTCATCGGCCGCTGAAAATACAGAATACACAGAAGTTTAAGTACTGATATCTAAGTTTCCTATGGTAAAAAGGTGTATTATCAACTTGCTATTTTTTCTAAATACTTTTCTGTAATTTTAATGGAAATTAATCAGAAATATCCAGCCAGACTAGTGTGTATAACTTGCTCCTGCCTCACAAATCAGTCTTTCATACTCATGACTTGATATATTCCTGTAGTTGTTTTTTTTTAAAAAAAGATAAGGCATTCAACACTAAATGTATTTAAAGAGACTTCCAGCGCCACAGACTTGAGAAAGAGAAGCTCGTTATCACTGCACCATATCTTCACTGCATTTTAGATACTAGGATCAATCCATGAGTCCATCAAAACTTGGAGAAATAAGACATTACAATTTAGGAGGTCTGATACCCATGCCTATTTAGACTCCTTTAATTATTCTAATACTTGCTTTAATCATGAAAAATTATTAGTGGCACACGACCTAGACTTCCTGTATTTTTCACTTTGAGATCCCAGTAAGACAGAAAAATGATCATATATACTCATACAATCGTACAAAGCCCATAGGACAGCAATCTCTTGTAGAAACTTGGTTTTGAACCTAATACTAAACCACACAAGAGAGAATCCTCAATTCTTAGTCCTGTAAAGCAACATATCTTTACAATTACAGTCACATTTTACTGTGTCTTGGAAAATCTAAGTTTCAAAAAGTCACCTCTAAATTCCATATTGGGAACAATAACTTTTTCACAGATGCTTGTCAACGTATTCTGGTCTTCAAACAGATGCTTGTAATGCGGTCTCTCACAAACTGAGGCCAGAAACTGGATTGCATTACTAACCAGCTAGAACAACACAAACAGAACACACACCGTTTTAGCACAACTCACCAATTTACAATCAATTATTAAATTTCACAAGATTAGTTTGTAACAACTTACTAAGTCATACTTCACTTCCTGGCCTGTTGTGACTAACAGATTCCAGATGGCTGTTACAAAACGTGGCAGGTAGGGCTGGAATTCTTCATCATATTTTTGAGCATATAAAGCAGCATTATCACAAATCTGTGATTTCAAGAGCTCCAGTAATCCAGCTTCCTCTTCATCCTCACATAAAACAAAACTAAGAACTTAAACACCCAAATTTGAACACTACTTAAATAGTTAAAATATCAGCATATTTGCAGGAAATAATCAAACCATTATTTTACCATATTCTAAATTGGTGAACGAAATCCTTCTCATGCCCCCCCGAACTACCGTATTTTGCTGATTTGTACTGGAACTGCACTGGAAGTTATAAATCATACCTGCATTTCAAATGAAAGTACTATGCACTTTAAATTATTTGGACCTGATAAAACCTGACATTAAAGTAACTTCCAAGTGTAACAGGCAAAATACAACAGGAGGCATTGTAAAAAAATATGCTTAGAAGACATAGTACCTTGCTACTTTAGACTGGAATAGTTGTAAAAGTAGTTCCCTCCCCTTTGCCTACACCAGCATATACCAGCACAGATGCTTGTGGAACCACAAGGCAAAGTGAATTGGGAAATTGGGGTGGAATTAAAAAAACCCAACCCAGCACCACCAGAGTTCTGTCTTACCCCCTTCCCACAACTCCCACGTTTTAGTTTTAATGCATACCACTTCCTCACCCAGTTCAGCACACAGCTGCACACGGCTGTGCCTGGCAACAGCCCACAGGCAAAAGATAAAAGAGCTGCAAAACTTCTTTTAGCAGCAGCGTTGGTCTAAAACAATCACGAAACTATAGCACAGGACACACTTAATGTGCCTCCCTATGTATTATGAAGAAATTTATACAGTTGTTTTAGCTCCATCATGTGGCAAACTACCGTACTGTACCCAGAACACAGCAGCATTTAAAATGCAGAAGGCATGCACAAACCTAATTTGAACTTGGATGACTTGGTATCGTCTTTCACCCTGAATCTACTAGTTCTTATAAGTAGACAAGGACAGCAAATGCTAAACTAAAGTACTTCAGGATGTCATGCCTTCTATGTTCAACTCTTTCAAGTTCTTTAACACACCCTGTTTTCTAAAACATTGTGCATGAACCAGCTGAAAAATACAGAAAAGCTGAGCCATGTGACTCTCTAATGATCACGTTACTTCAGCAGGTGCCCTTGAAAGAATCTACTAAGTGATGATTATCTGTAATTTAATTTCTGTGCACAGCTGGATATACCTGAGATACAACTTCAAGAACTGGACCTAAAACTTCTTGGACAATAGGGCAGCTTCTTCTAAGCCCCATTTCCTTATATTCTATTCCTTTGTTTAGCCAACAAAGAAAACATTGCATTGTTCAGAGTTAGGTTTAAGTTCTCAGTCAACCCTCTCCTCTACACAGAGACAAACGAGGAGGTTTATTCAATACTTACATCCGTCTGCAAAAGTTTATTATCTAAAGTTAAAAGGCTATGAAAATTTGTCATCCACGTTTCCATGTTATCTTCAAAAAACTCAGGAAGATCCTGTGAAGAAAAAGGATACATCTACATTTTAATTTCTGATTGCACTGCTCAGATAACACACATACATCCTAAGAAGTATTTATCTACCTTATAACCTACTGAGGGACAACAGTGTGGAAAACAATCACCAAAACAAAACAATATCCTTTCCTATTCCCAAACAAAAACCTTCCAGGGGCTTTGAGTAACACTAAATATACATCACCTCAGCAGAGCAGCCTTTTAAACAAATGCACTTTATGAAAAAATGTAATAACATCAGAAATTTAGGAATTTGGATCTGATTTCAAAACAAAGTGTCCTGTTGCTACCAGAATTTCATGCTGCTATAGAGCTACTAGTTTTCACTGACTTCCACCTATATGACTGAGATGACGGCAGTACAGACACGTTTATAAAGGAGCACAGTGAGTACCAACTCAGGCATCTGACTTCTGTCTTGCAGGGCTCATATTCCGGGAGTTACCCATAGGACACCTCCTCGCTATGACACCAGCTTAGACTCTCAAGTTCGGATAGGGTGAAGCTAACGTGTTAATTAATCCCATCCTTAACTGTGCCTTTACTCCAGCGTTGATGCAGACTGTCAACTTTTATTTTTGTGACAAAGTATGGCCTTAAAGGCTGCCTCAAATGGATCCTATAAATGAGAACATAACAGCTCTGTGAGATCAAAGCAAAACTATCAGAAGAACAAGGAGATTCACCTGAAAATTTAAACTGTAGAACAGCTTCGCAATTAGAATGAGAGAAGAAAAGAGAACCTTCAAAGCACTAGCATCATTTGCATGGGTGCTGCAAAGTTCAATAGTTGCCTAGAAAAAGACATAAGATTTAGTCACGTAACAGACACACAGACCACACATTGATAGGAGGTACTGAAAAGTGTCACGTATTTTTATTTTCTTAAAAAAAAGAAAATATAGTTCCTTTTCCACCCCTTATTGATCCTGCCAGGTCCCACTTCATTACGTTACTTTGAACTTGATTAAGAGTTTCAAAGCAACTATTCAGGCAGGTATTCACAACAAGCAATTCATTACATTAAACTTTTTTAAAAAATGATTCAACAAGAAATACCTTGAAGAGATTTGTCAAAGGTAAAGCAAAGGCATCAAGGACAAGTTTGATTTCTGTCCATAATTCATTTGACTTAAATTCATGGCGGTATCTGACAAGTGAAAGAAAAATATATGAAAAAACAGAATATAGTCTTCAATTTTATCAGTAAATTAACTTGCACATAATTAATTTTTTGTGCCGAGGTTGAAACAAATACTGTCAAGTATACCAGAACTCAACAACACAGTTCAAGATCATGCAAGGTGTACAACTTGACAACCCCTTCAAGTTTTTCAATAAGAAGTCAATAAGCATAACCAGAAGCTGCAACCGTAGACTTTGTAAATATACACTGTTAAGTCTAATGTCAAAAATCTAGAGCCTAACAGAAACTTTACAATCCATATACTAACTCTCTGATTTCCAATACCTTTTGAATAAAGAGTGAGCAGTGCGAAGGACCCCATTAATGACATGGAAATCTCCACTTTGAAAACGATTCACCATTTCTGTCAGTAAGTCTGGCCATTTCTGAGGAAAGTCTTCCCGACCAATAATACTAATAGCATCACTCAACTGGAAAGGAAATATAACCATTACATGATACAATAGCAGGCTCCTCATTGCAAAAAACATAGCAGTTGTGCCAGATGCTGCGAATATCTGAGAAAACGCTTGTTATTCTTGTCAGATTCAAAAATCATTGGGTTAAATATCTACTACTTTTCACTTTATATTCAATGTGCACACACAGTTGCACTTTCTAATTAACAGCCTAATGCTGGAATTTACCTATAAGATTATACAGTAATTGCCGTCAAAAGACAAAAATAGGTAGAAGTAGCTATAACTTAGTTATTTGGATTGGGATTGCCTCATTGGTAACTGAGGGAACTGAGCTTTACCAATAACCAGAGCCTCCAGACATGCTTAAAATATTCCAAAAGTCTCATGGACACAAACAGGAATTGACATATTACCTGCTTTTGAATCTGTTCTGGGCTGCTAAGCATCAAGGGCACTATGTTGGCTTTAATGGCTATCCTGTCTGATTCACATATTTTGTTCGGTTCATCCTCAACCTAAAATTAAAGCGGTAATTACATTAGCGGCACATCAGTATACTTGAGGCAACGAGCAAGTAGCAGCATTTCAGAAACCGATTGCTTATACTGATTTATGTAACTATTATGTTGTTAGAAAGACTAAGAAGAAGATCTGTTGCCTACAACAAAGCTACGAAAGTAGTAGATGGACAAAGCTGAAAGAAATTACATCTTTCTGTAAAATCTCCTCCTGTAACTGTGACTTTTCAATCAGCAATTCCGCAGTAGTAAGGATGGGTGCACATGCCAAGAACTTAAGTAAATTTAACTGACAGTCTCCTCTGCCACCACAGCAAACCACAGTTCTGTCCTCACTTCCACCAACCTCACAGATTTGTTTAGTGCAAGCTGCCACACTGTCTAGAAACTGTACCCGAAGATGCAGGTTACACAATGAAGACGTAACATTGACTCCAAGAGTTATCCAATCAGCTCTAAGTGCCAACCAGTTCAAAGTAAGAAATCACGAAGTTTCTACTAAATAAACAAAATAAAAAGGGGGCTTGTCACCAATCAGTGACAGCAGTAACCGTTGCCTTATCTGTGATGACAGCACTGAAGTTCAGAAACCTAGGAATTATTCAGCAATTAAGAGGTAAGCATCTCCAGAGCGTAATTCAATGACCTTAAGATGCCTTAAAGCAGATGGCAGATATGAACCTCTTTCTCAGCTCCCTTTCACCATTTTCCCATAAACTTTGGAAAAAATAAATAGTAATTTCCAAATATGCTTGGCTATAACACCAGTCACAAGTGATGGTCCCCAGGGCTCAGTAATGGGGCCAGTTCTGTTTAATATCTTCATCAGTGATCTGGAGGAAGAGATTTTTTGAAGAAATGAGTCCTTTTCACAGCATACAAGAGGCAGCACACAGATGAGTATTCTGTACATATGTCAAAAATAAATCTAAAAAAAAGCAAACCTCTTCCTCACTCCAGAAGTGCCCCGTACATGTGGCTCTACCAAATCAAAGTCCCTGAACAGGTAAAACACTTGTACTTCCACCGAGCTTTGTACCAGTGGAGTTCAAGGCTGCTAAAATAAACCGTGCGATCTAGGTAAGCCAGGTTTACGGCTGTGTTTTATGCTCACACAGCTGCTCCTGAAATGAAAGCTTCAGCTTTGGACAAAACGTGCTTGAAGCCACAGAGCAATCATGACAGCCTTCCAGATGCACCTACTGCACAGCATCTCCGCCTACTCCAAAACAAAATCTCATCCTGAATTATGTCAGCAATCCAAAAAAAAGGAAGCCACGTACAAATTTTTCCATAACAGAACATTAGTCCTGCTTCCAATATACAGATAAAGATGTAAATTGAGAGAAATGGCTGAGATCACAGTATTACAGAAACAAAGTTCTAGAAATTTCATGCCAGACTGAATGTGCTGATCTTATCAAGCATAACCAGATCTAGGACTGCTATAGCTTAATATTAGTGGGAGGGGGAGGGGAGAAATCACACGCTAATCTGCAAACAGGTAAGACCTAATGACGAAATACTTAGCAGTTTTCCCGAAGTAAAGCAACATTATACATTTGACATTTTTCAGCTACAAACAGTACTTTCAACACGACAAAATATAAACGGTATCAATTAAAACCTCTCATCACTGAAGCAGTTGAGCTCTCAAATGTAATACTTTCTACCACAAATTTAATTTCATGAATGTTGACAGCGCTGAATGAAAAATGTTTCTGAACTCTTCAAAAGGATAAATCGAGATTAAAGAGAAATACTTTTGCTAGATGTCTACAAACACTTGGAAGCGTTAAACTGGCAAGGCCACCAAAATAAACCGCCTCACACTATGTCCCAGAAGCATTTACACGAAAGAGAAGCTGGTCTCATCACTTTCAGCTGCAGCGCTGGCTTGAAATGTTTGTGACGCTCTGACAATAGATACAGGCCAGACTAGCCAGCTCATGTGTACAGACATTTCACAATCAGTTTAAATAATATTACTGTTAGTTAACCGAGCTTTTAATATTGTGCTTCTGGAAAATACGCATATAATATTATGAGAAAACTATTTGTTCAGAATTTTACCATTCAGCTTTACTTCTTTTTAACAGAATGAGCTCCAACGGTCCAGGTTTTAGTTCCTCATCAGTAAATCACACCCTGTGTTTGCTCTTTGAACAATCTACTGTCTTCCGCAGAGCACAGACACACACGTGTTCTGTAGAATATCCTATTGTATCTTACAAGGATTATTAAATCTTAACACAACTACTCACTAGGATACCTACAATTCTCCAGTTCCTTTTAATGTAATTCTTGAATGTTACAGATGCACAAACTTTGATGACATTTTCCTGTGATTTTTCCAGCAGCGTTAAGAGTAGCAATGGATAATTCTGGCTTCCTTCAACTGACTCAAGAAACTTTTCCGCTGAAAGAGAATATACTAAGGTTAGCAAAAGCTGAACTGATGGTTGTAATAGGAGTTCTACGATTCCTCAAGTATGTATTTATAATAATCAATCCACGAACACTTTCCCAGAGTTTCACAAGAACAGAAACACAGAACAAGTCTGACAAAAGACACTGCAGCTTCTTTAGTACTGAGCTCTTAAGGCTTCTGCTATTAACAAAAGCCCTTATTTCAAAGCAGGATGTGGAAATATTGCCTCTTTGCAGTTTTTAAAAGCCATAACTTGCTACAAGTAAATTCTGGTTTATTGTGAACAGCAGCACTATTTCAAATAACAACAGTACAAAACCAAACTGGAATACAGGAAAATAAGATTAAGAAAAGCAAAGAAAATACATTTATATCCATCCTTCATTATTATTGTTTGTTTTAAAAAGATACTGAGAACTTTGGCAAAGAGGTTACTACACAAACGTTCACTGAAATTTGATACACACAGGCAGAAGAGCCCAAAAGAAACTAAACTTTTCTGGTCACTCATAAGAATCACTTACCAGGACGCCTTATAGCAGGATCTGGATCTAGTGTCTTCTTTAGATACTCAGTTAAAGTCTGTAAATTGGCATCGCTCAGCTCCATTTTGGCAGAACCTAAAGCCCATAAGTAGCTTTGTTACAAATACAGACCACAAAATCTATCCTATAAGCTACACACAGGTAAAACTAGATTCCACAGAAGACACATCAGCTCTTTTTTAGTCTACCACATAAACCATGGTCCTATCTTACATGTCTCATCCAACAGAACAACAGCAAGTGTGCACCAGGCACAAAACAGAAAACATCTTCAACTACACGTAATTGTTACTGTCTAGTTGATTGAAACCAAACCGCTAAGACAGGACCACACATCCAGCGAGTCATGAACCAGGTACAGCCAAAAGATGATCCCTTGCCCTTTTAGGACAACAGGAGTTTGGTTTTGCTTTTGACAACTACTGTCAGCCCCAGAAACCTGTTCCTTGTTTAAAAAGCTCAATAGTCTTACCCTACATAACTGTAAATAGAACAATTCAAAGTGTACTGGACAGTCAAAGCTTGTTTAAAATTAAGCACTCATTATCAAAGACAACTCGCACCAGGAAATTATATTTTTATAAAAAGACAAAAGTCTATGCACAGCCAGTGGGTTTTTCCACCCTGTAAAACTAGCTTAGGTGAGGGTGACAGTTAATTTAAACTGCAATACTCATTACAGAGTAATTCCATGCAATAAGTCTAAATTACGCCTCTCTAGTAATCCTTCTACACGCATTCTCATATTTACCACAGCAATACACTAACTTTGCGGCTTTACCTGGAATAATTAAAACCACAGTGACACTAAAGTAGAAGCAAGATGTGCTTTAATGGACATGGTATTGCTCAGGATATCATAATCAATTCTGCCCATCTTACCACCAGCAGCACAGCTCATTCACTACAAAAGTGATGAGAAAGCATATAATTTCCACTTTTTCTCTGGAGTTTCTAAGTAGTCAGATAGATTGAAATTTACCTTTTCCACTTTGGATTGGTTTTATGCTCCTTATCAGTACAATAAATACAGTTTCTATTTAACCTTACTTGCAAGGGCAGTGAGCTTTAATTCCATATTTTTTCCTTTAACTATGGCATCTGTACCACCAAAACAGGCAGCAACAGCATCCTCTTGAATCAAATGAATGTTAATGAGTAACTGAGATCTGAATACATTTTGCTAAAAGGAAAAATCCACCCAAAGAGTCCTGCTTCCCATGTTTCACTAACCTCCTGTTTGGGGGTTTACTTGTCTGTAGTGTTGTTCACCAAATCACATCAACAATATCCCAACAAAGTCCAGCATAAGCAAACAGCACCAATGACAGCTGGTTCATCTGCTGCACAAAATGGTCTCATACATCATTACTTTGATGTTGAAACTAACACTTTAATCTTTCATAATTAAAAAACCATAAATTTTCTGCTCCAGGGAAGCTTGTAAGGCTGAGGTGGACATCCATGCAGAAATCATTTATGAAGACTGAACTTGATTCAAGTGGGAAATCAAACTGAAAGAAGACTGACAATCCTGAATGGCCTTTTACAGATACATGGGTATTTGTGAAAACACTCATGTAAAAACCATACACCTCAAGCTGAGTGTGAGTTCACTTTGAAGGCCAAATGATTTGAACTCATTACTCAATTCCTCATGCAAAAGGATAAATACTTTCACCTACTACCTACTTCCATGCCCTTCTCTTCCTCTATGGTTTTTTGTTTTCCACTACAAAAAACTGGTGATGCTTGCTAAAGTGATGTGATGCTTTTTGTTATGTTGTGACATACACCTCCTAAAAAGGCCACACAAAACGAGAATTTTTAGACCACCTCTATAAAAGGTGCTGAAGGCATTAACTACTTCAGTCAGACTGACGGCAGACCGCTCACAAGGGAAAAAAACCAGCAAAACAACGGAGAACGCTGTCCTCCGAGCCCCACACCGCCAAGAACTTCGGAGAACTCTGCTCCTG
>NW_009725702.1:0-33665 GCF_000703405.1 Apaloderma vittatum
TCTCCTCTCCTCTCCTCCTGCATTTAGAGTAGAGACTCAGCTTTAGACAGAAGGACTCGCTACCTGGGCTTTAGTCTTTCCCCTCTGGGTATCTGCAATACCACAATAAATGTAGACAAGAATAAGGAGAAGGAAATATGAAAATTTTGAGCACATGCAGAAACAAAGTAATTCTTGTAGGATGAATAAAATATGAATGTGTAAGCAAAGAGAAAGAACTGAAACACCTGCAGTGGCAAAGGTTCTTTTGCAAGAATGCTTTTCAATATTTTAATAATAATTTCTGGTAATCTTTGAGGTAAATATACAGCTTGATTGCTAGCTGTTCCTTACAATGGAAAGTTAAGGAGCATCCAGTGTAATCTTACTGTAATAAACAGAATCTGAAAAAAACCCAAACTTTAAAGCTGCAAAAGAAGACTGTTTTCCTGAACTGCTTTGCTCTCTCAAATATTTTGATAGCGTGACATACGATGTTTATTGTTTTACATGTCTTTATAGCATCCAGCCTCTCTGTCAACACATTACTCTTCAACTTCATTGTGCTCTTCTCTGGTGCCGTGGGAACATAAAGCAAATGATTCTACTGTTCTCAGCTAGAAATTGTTTTTCATTATAATTTCAAGAGGGGCTTTGAAGTATCTACTTAGGCTCTTAGAGCTAATAAGAGACAAGACAGTTGCTATGCTACTTGTTGATTAAATGAAAAACAGACCTGATAACATGTGAAATCTTCCTAAGGGAGGTGTTTCTCTGATGGAGATGAGTGCCAAGCAGTTAAGACCTGAGTTGCAAAGTTGCATGTCTAAGGTTAAATGACTAAATGGTCTCTTTAAGTTCCCAAAGCAATGAGCTAGGTATCTGCAGCCAGTGTCAGCTAGCGTAACTCGTCATTGCCACAAGCTAAGCATTTGGGCACTAGGAGCTTTGAGCCCAAAATACCCATTTATAGTCCGATGCTACATTTTTAATTAAGAACTAGATGAAAAAAACCCTTATTTTTCTGAGATGCAATGTGACAGAAAATTCTAATGACACCCAGGAGAAGAGAAGATCCTCAGCTCTACCAGAACTAGGATAGTATATTTCAGGCTATGAATAACAGGTAGTTTCATACCTCAAAATAGTAGATACCTCAAAACTTTTCATGGTTTGAAAATTTGTTTCTAGGGAAAGATCTAAAATGCAATTTATAATTCTGAAATGGAATATAGACCTCTAAATTCAGGACAGGAGTCTAGTCTAAGGCCCTGAATCTGTTTAGACACTGAAAGTCTCTTAAGTACGTTGTACCCCTTAAATCAGACTTACCACATTCTGGGAGTATGGATTTCAGAATAAACTATGTCACAATGACTTCCACTGTGAAACAAAACAAAAAAAGGTGCCAGGGCTGTTTCTTCATTAACAATTTTGCACAGGGAGTAGAATATGTATATTTAACATTTCATGCTGAAAAATGCAACTCTATTTTTTTTCCTTTTACTCTTGAAAATGAGCAACTGTGCAGCCAAGGATGTAAGACCAGAGAAAGAACAGGCAAGAGAAAACATGGTTTTGCCGATGAATGCTTTAAACAATGTTGGAAGAGATCAGAAATACTTCTGCTCTTTACATCATTTCCTTTTATGTGTGTTTGTCTATTTAAAATGCAGAAGCAATCCCCAACAGCAGAACAGAAAATGCTGTTATACTTTGTCTTATTTTCTGTATTTTGTTGGCTGGACTGCAGTTACCATGTGAACTGCTTGAGGAGTGGTGAATATACCTATAAGCTTATGGTTATCCTCTTAGTAGAGGACATCTGAGTTTAGTTCCCTTAAGCTATGAAGGGCTTTCTTCTGTTTGAGTTATCAGCAGCAAACACCTGATTTTGTGGCTGCTCACAAATCAACAAGGTCTGCATTCTGGCTTGACTGAGGAGCAAACATTAGCTATACATATACATTGGATGTCGAAGCTCAAGACGAAGAGATATGCACATTTTCAGACACATTTCTATCTCCAGTTGGAAGAACAAGCCGGCTGCTGTCGGCACACTTCCCTCCCACGTGTGAGCAGCTGATGTGTTTTCTACCCATACTCCAGGGAGTCTAGTTTTCAGATGACACGTTACTGTCTGTTGCAACACAGGTCTTTCTTTGAATGGGGTCATCAAGATGTATTATCTACTGTATTTATTTCATGCATATTGTGTGTTAACATTTCAGAGATTGCTTTTGTAATATATACTAGGTAAGGAAGTTACAGCTCACTATCAATGTGACAGTAACATTGGATTTTTTTCTGAATATACCAGTTTCTGAAAGCAAAGAAACTTAAAATGTTAGAGTAGTAGGAAACTTACTCTGCTAATTCACATTTTCTGGAGGGGAAGCGAAAGTAGGGAGATTCTTCTAGGGCAACAGCGTTCACAGATACTTCCCACTCTATACCTTTATTTCACCTTTCTTTTCACTTTCAATTTTATATTGTGATATAAAATTGTGTGGTTCTTATTGTTCTGTTTCTTGTTGTTGTTTTTTCTTATTATTATTTGAATAGCTTCCCTTTTTTAAAACATGCACATCCTTTAAGAGTCAGATACAGAGAAATAGATCAGTAATTTCAAGCTTATAAAAGGAAATTATGCACAGGGATATTTTTTTGTTTATTGTTTCAGATTTTCTTTCTTGCATTTGGCAATTTCATCCAAGCCATGCACTGAAAAGACAAATCTTGTATATCCAAAACAAACAAACATTCCAGTTGCATAGTAACCAGCCCACATACTAAGCCCTAGTTATATCAGATCTAGAGGGCTCAGGACCTTGCCAAAAATCAAAGTGCTTTTAACTGATTTCTTCATGATAACTGCAACAGGGATTTTAACCAATGCACTATACAAAATGATTCTGTAGCCAAATCTTTTGCTGACACTGAAGTCAAAGGTGTTACACCATTGGAGAAGAGAATTCTAGTTCTTCCCAAGCAGTTCGTCCTCGTGCAGGCTGCAGAGTAAGATTTGCCTCCATCAGAGACGGGAAGTTGTAGAACCATAGAATGTGTTGGGCTGGAAGGGACCTTTAAAGGTCATTTAGTCCAACATCCCTGCAGTAGGTATGGACATCTACAACTACCTGAAGGGAGGTTGGAGAGAGGTGGGAGTTGGTCTATTCTCCCTAGAGGAGATAGGACGAAGGGAAATGGATTTAAATCGCACCAGGGGAGGTTCAGGTTAGATATTAGGAAGAATTTCTTTACTGAAAGGGTTGGAGCAGGCTGCCCAGGGAGGTGGTTGAGTCACCATCCCTGGAGGTATTTAAGAGATAGGTAGATGTCGCGTTGGTGGGGAACCATTTAATAGGTTGATAGGGCTGGGACGAAGTCTAGACTCGATGATCTTCTAGGTCTCTTCCAGCTGATATGATTGATTCTAAGATTCTATGATTCCATCTTTAACTAGACTAGATTGCTCAAAGCCCCATCAAGCCTGATCTTGAATGCCTCCACGGATGAGCCTCCATCACTTCTCTGGGCAACCTATTTCAGTGTCTCACCACCCTCATAGCAAAGAACTTCTTCCTAACATCTAATCCTAACATCTAAGTGTCACCAGGCAATGTGTTCTTTCTGTCAAAAAAACCCTTTCCTTTAAAGACACAGTGGGCTTTAGATCCACAGAGTAAGATGGTACAGGAATGAAGGGCATGGGAGGAGCCAGGAGAGACTCTCCATGTTTGATGATGTGGACCCACTAGAGATGTATTTCAAGAAGCTATAAGGAAATCCTGCAACTGTTATAAATTACTTGCTAAGGATTATGATATGGAGAACTATGACCAGAAAAATCTACACTGCTCTCTTGAGCAAGGATGAAAGAAGTTCCCAGACCAAAGATTTCTTCACAGTTCAGTTTGTAATGCACTTTCATGAATAGCAATTTAACAAAATATCTTATTCATAGCATGTGGTTCCCCACAATCATAAATTTCTGCAAAAGTGAGCTGACATTGAAGTAGTCATTGAGATATTCTTGATTTTCTGCCTAACGTTGAATGCACTGCAGATGACGGCTTTCACCTCAATGTTTCATTCAGTTGTAATTTTTGGTTCACTTAAGTCCACAACCTTCAATCGTCAGACATTGGCTGGTAGAACACTGGGGTAATAAAAAGAGCATCTGTAACAATGTGGATATTATGTATTGAAATCAGTATCGTGTGTTCAACAGATGCAGCTGCAAATACCTGCATAATACAAAATTTCAGAGAAGGTAAAGATCACCGTTGTTGCTGAATTTATGTCTGAGTGGGAAGTAAACGCCTGACTTTTGCTGCCAAAATTTTGAGACTATTTTGATTCCAAAGTTTTTTCGTTTTGAACAATGAAGTCAAAGCATCATTTTTCAGCTGTGTGCTTAGCCTGCATACACACAGAGAACATTCAAGGAGTACTTTTCTTCACAAATGAATGAACTCCAGAAAGGAACTGTTAATCTTTGGGAGGACTGGGAATTCAGTAGAATGACAATGGTGAATCTTTGCTGAAAGGAGCCGTATTTCATTCATGCATGTTGCTTTGCTCTCTAAGTGCCCCTGGTTCTTGTGAGCATTACTCAGTCCTCAGATTTGCCACAGTTCAGTCTGACATAGCAGCTTGCTGCAGCCCAACTCATGTGGTGTTTCACTTTGCTCCTCCATCTCTCCTTCCTCTGCCAAGTCCTTTACTCATTGTATCTTTGACTCTGTGGATGTGATAGAAAGCATCTCTTTTCACATCTTCAGGCCTGTAGACTTGTCTCTTAAGTGTTCTCTCTTTTACTAGTCACAGAAGCACCAAGCAGACCTAGTCCCACTAAGACAGCTAGGCTTGCCCGGTATATCTGGACCCAAATCTGGATGGCACAAGGGCAATCTTCTCCTGCTCTGTGGTTGTCACTGAAGAATCTCTCCTACCTGTGCTCTCCAGGGTGGACTGTCAGACTTCTAATGGTCTAGTTTCAAGTGACAGTGTTGCTTGACCTGAAAAATAACTGGATGAAACACAGACACTTTGATCTGGGTATGGTACTCTTTGAGCAGATCTGCTGCTGGAATGAGACAGGATTCAAGACAAGCAGCTGGAGTCTGGTATGTAGGATTTTCTGGACTAAAGCCAGGGAGCTTAGTTAATAAGTCAGCAAGCTCCATCTTTTAATTGGCTGACGACTTCAGGCCCTAAGTGCCCAGTTATTCATACAGGGACCAGCACAACTGGAAAAGACCTGTATTGACTACAGCTTTCATAGTTGGTTTACTCTTTCAAAAGTGATTGAATTAGTCTGTTTCTTTGCAGACAAAACATAGGTTGTAAGTGACTTGAAGGCTGGACAACCTCTGAATCAAACCATGCATCTGTCTCAGTTGGAGTGGTTCCACCTTTATAAATAGCTGGTGTGAAGTTCTTTTCTGCTTTCTCCAGATAATATCAGATTTGAAGTCCTGAAAGCCTACAGCTTTCTGTATTGTCTCTGTCTTTAAACCTGAATTGCAGATAAAAGAGTGTATGTGATACTACGCAAGAACACTCTGTTCCACGAAAGTGTCTATGCTCTTGGTAGTTGTGAGTGACCAACCTGTTGTGATGGGTAGCTATACCTGATTATAAGAGGTCTTTCTCTAAGACTTGTCTTACTTCAGTCTTTGCCTTTAACCATTTTGTTGCTGAATTATCATCTGAGCTGAACTTCACTTAAAACCAGGAGCCTATCAGATGTGCTAGATAGCATGAAGTTAAATACTTTGCAACCAGATGGCCAGATCTCCAGAAAACCTTCTGCAAGGTACGTGTGTCAATCCAATGTCCTTGTGAAATTCATGTTGACAAAAGATTTGGGGGAATGATGCCTTAGGAGAGATGTATGTGTGCCCAGGGCACCAAGGTGGGAAAAACAACACTGAGGAAAGAAACACTAGTCACTCTCCAAACAAGTATTGAAAGCCTGACCCCCAAAACTAACAAACACGTAAACAAACAGAGCTTATCAAGAATGATTTTTTTGGGGAGTGTAAAGTGCTGGCTGAAAGACGAATGAACCTGTTCTAACAGGAAGGAACCCCCTCTTGTTTGCATCCTCCTAAGTTCAGTTAAACAGGGCTTTGTATAGTCTTTGTAAAGAAAAGAGATTGGTGGAACACCTGATTTTAGCACTCATATCTCCTCCAAACTGAGACAAGCTTCAAGACTCATTTGTTTTGCTAACCTGGAAGGTCACTGCAGAGAGTCCATTATGGAAGTGAATGGAGAAGAGACACAAAATCCTTGACTTATCCCTGTGGAAAATTCTGGCACTGGGGGACAGAGAAATAAAAAAAAACAGGAAAGCCACTGAGGCAGTGGTAGGATGGGTGGAAAAAGTCTGCAGCTGTATATGAAATTACCTGGAAAATAAGGGAAGAAGGGAGGTCATGGCAGTCTAGAAGAGAAATTATGCCAAACCGGCAATATGTCTGGGCA
This sequence comes from Apaloderma vittatum, assembly GCF_000703405.1. Lineage (NCBI taxonomy): Eukaryota > Metazoa > Chordata > Aves > Trogoniformes > Trogonidae > Apaloderma > Apaloderma vittatum. Next base: position 6,478 of record NW_009725702.1, read on the forward strand.
GCAGAGATGATGAGGAAGGGACTAATTTTTTAAGTATTGTAGAGAAAGAAGCAGCAGGACATCAGGATGGGAAAAAGGGTGAAAGAAATGAAAGGTGACATGAAGGTTGAGAGCCTGAAAAGAGAAAGAAAATGTTTCAACCTCCAAAGATCCAACTGTGACTATGCAGCTGTCAGCCCTGCCCCTTTAATTAAGTAATTGATTAATTAAAATAAAGCACTTAATCTCTCCATTTACATATTATGCCTCCCACTAACCAGTGCTGACTGCGGGGCCCTCATCAGAAAGCTCTTTCCTATTTGAATTCATGTTGGTTCCCAAACATATTACTTTGTAAATAGGAAATGACAACATTGGCTCAGCGCCCCAGTATCGTCGCAGCATTGCCATATGTCAGTATCATGCTAAACATAGTAAGCAGAAGACCCAACAATATAATTATTGAGGACATCTGTCAGCAGCACAAGCTACATCTGGGATTAGTAGCTGTAATGCTGGAAAGACCTATAAGAAGCAGAGAGGAAAGTCCTTTTGTGTTGGCTTGGATTTTCAAGAATAGGACCCAGATCCTCAGCTGGTATAAATTTAAGCCATTCAAAGAAGCTAATGAATCCAGCATCAGCTGATACTAACTAAGAATCTGACACTGAAAATGAGGCCAATGTCATTAAGTACAAGATTTAATGTTTTCTGTGTTAAGGTAGAATGCCTCAAACCAATGCGAGTTTATAACATGGAAGATCATTTCTTAGCAGAGCCAGCAGGTATAGACTGTCTTTTATCTCAGATCTGAAGAATCTGAAGACAAGTTCAGAAAGCTCATGAAGATCATTAAAAATTCTCTTTAACATTCTTTGTACATCAAGCACGCAGTAGTGTGATTTTATATTTCAACTAAATTGTAGGTAGAAAAAAATGAATGTTTTGAGGACATTTAACACTCACCAAAGATTTTTCCTCCACAGAAGAGTTTATCTTATAGTCTGCATGAGCAGACTGGTGAAACCAGTGACACATACAGATTATATTTATTTATTAATCTGAGGGCAAGCTCCTGTTGGGAAGCCAAGTAGCTGCATTAGTGAAAAGCTGCATTTGAGTTAATATCCCCTGTAGAAATCATATAGCCATGTTTGTGCCATGCTGTGCTCATTCTCACATACCGTAGCTCTCAGCAAGACTCAATATTTCTAACACCAGGTTGCTCTAATATTGCTTGTATGGCATCTGGGCTGGATGTTATCCACGTTTAAATACGTGGCAGAAAGGCTTCACTCCATGTCTCTGTGTACAAGCCCTGAGGATTTCTAGTCGGTTCACAAGACATATTGTTTAAGCAGCAAGTATACAATGAGGTGTTGCATCGCCATCTTCCATAGAGAAGCCAAAGGGATTACGTCTAAGAAATGTTGACAAGCAGATATTGAGCAATGACAAGAAAAGTTGCTTTCCAAAGAAAGTGCCTTGTGACATATTAGATGAGAAATAAAGGAGAAAAAAGGTTAATCTCCCTTGATAAAATGTTTTCCTGCATATGTCACATAGAACTTTTCACTCATTTACACTGTGGATTAATGAACAAGGGCATCTTTGCCCCTCAGTCAGGTTTCTAGTCAAGAGATAGTGGGCTCGTATACTCTTGTATATCTCTCTCTTAATTTTTTTATTTTTTTTGCTTTGAAATATTTGTTTGAGCCCTAAATCCGCAATCTATATGTCATGAAAGATTATAAGAAGTGCAGTAGATCACAGAATTGACAGAACATAGATTTATTTTTTTCCTAAAATAGAAAAAAAAAACTACTTAATGTCAATACACTGAGAGTTTTGTGGGATCCAAGAAATTCCCGCTTAACCTCACCCATTTAGCAGGAGGTTTACTGAGACTGTATGTATGTGTGCCTATATATGAGCTAAGTGTTTAAACTCTTCCTGTAGTCAGTGAAGACACAGCCCATAAAGCCTGTAGATCCAGAGAGTGATTCAGCTGACTAAAGGGTCTACTTTAACTTTGATGCTTTGAATTGCCTGCCTGAGGTATTTATTGCTCTCCCTTGGCTGCAGAGGAAGCATATGGAGTCTAATGTCCTAACTGAATGCCTCTATACATTTTTTGCTCCCCTTCAACCCTTTCCAGGCTGACAAACAAGCCAATTAACTGAGCCTAAACATATCAGTTATTATGAGAGGCAAAAAAAATTTAATTCAGAATAATCTGATACAAACCTGCAACTGCACCCAAGCCATCAAAGTATTTTCATTTACGTAACACATAAAGAGCATTTTCTTGCCAGAATTCAGTTGTGCCTGTTCTAGCCAGGACAGGAGGAAAAAGAGGTATGAGCACTCAAGAGGGGATGGAGGACCGAATGTACATTTGAACTGTCTTGTTCTGTAGGTGCTCTTCAGTGGCTGAACACTGCTTGAAGCTTGTGTGAGTGTGATGGATGGAAGCACGTGATTATTCAGTCACTGCATGTCATGACTTTTCTGTCGAAGACAGGGTCTGAATGAGCAGTTGTTTTGTTTAATTTTCTTAATAAAACAGGAAAAAAAAAGTCCTCTAAAATAGTTTCAGGCCTCTGGATTCACATAACTTCAGCTGCTCCTCTTCACATGTCAAAGAAACTGAGGAAAATTTTTTTTCGCCTTGGAAAATAATGAAAAAACCCCCTAAACCTTGAACTTTATTTTGACAGCAATAGAAAGCTTAAAAAATTTTGGAAATTTCATACTGTCTAGTTTTCAGGATTTTTTTTCCTTGGGTAACTGAGGATAGCTGGTTTTATTTTGGTATTAAGATGTAAGACAGTACAAATGGCTCAAACCAATGGCCTGACCCTGAAAACACAAATTTATTTGCATCACTAGCCCTATTCACTTCTTACATTTGGAATATCTCAGTCCCAATTAACAGTTTGCAGGATCTGTTTCCAAGTAGGGGTGAAGTAAGACTCAAATACACACCCTTAGCTTGGGGGTAGATTTCACCGTTACCGTTGAGGGAAAACACCTAGTTCAGAAAACTATTCTATTTTTTTCTAAAAATAAAAGACAGTTTAAGAAACACTGACATACAGAATGAATAACTTACTCTTGGATGATTGCAGCTCTGTAGTGAATTTTGATGGTTGAGTTGAAAATAGTGCTTGGATGAGAAGGAGTCTATAATAGAAACCATACAGGAATTTTAATAATACCAGCAGTGCCAGTGAGTTAGTGCTCTATGAGAGCTCTTACGAGAGAGCTCGTAAGAATATCAGTCATATGGGCAACTATGCACCTATTAGACTTATTCACCAAAAGATTAACTTCAAAACCTATAGACTCAAATTCATGAGTTTAACTATGTTTGAATGATCTGTTAATTTTAGGGTAATATATAGTTGACATGCATCTCTATAGGAACTGTTAGACACATACAACTTGCCTTTATTTGCAATGCTATAGAACTTATTAACATTTACTTAGGTGTAGCACATTGAATTTTTTAATAGGCTAATGCTTGTTCTTTCAGGAGAGTTTCTCTATATATAAAGCAATTACTTAAACCACTGCTTGTTTAGCTCACCTAACCAGGGCAGTCACGTAATCTTTAGGTCTTTTCATATCTTGCCAGCATTTTTATTAATGGAATAGGGTTGCTCCTGTCTTGAATACTCTTTACAAATGTTTTCAGACAGAACAAGGATGTGAATAACCTAGTGTTCAGCAATAGGTTTTGAATTGATTCTAATTCTCCTGTCTGACTTTTGACAAAGGAAATACAGTAGCCACCACATAGACCGCATTTATACAATTGCACTTGATTTTTGTTTAAGGCACTTTAGCTAATACTTGTGGTCTAGCAGGGAGAATTTGAGGGAGGAACAGAGGATGGAGTCAGAGTTTTCCTTGTTCACATTTCCAAAGCACTCCTCCAAGCACTCCTACTTTTTCTTTGGGATCATACTGCAAAGCCTGGCTGAAATTTTGATTTCCATATTATCTTTTCAATGACCTGCTACAATGTCTTGCTGCTTGGATTTCTTCCTCTCTTCCCTGTCATGAGGGCACATATATGCTCAAATAGCACAGAGCACTTATGTTCAAACCTATGTTAAACCCCAAACTGTACATCTTCATACATAGAGTTTCACATGCAACAGCTGGTTTTCAGTCACCAGTTTCACAAAGACATTTCATGACTCCTTATGGCACCTCTTTCTTTACTGAATTAATTCAGCTTCACACAACCCTCAGGACAACAGCGTTTGCTAAAAATAAAGGAATAAATAACATCATTATTCTATTTCTGTGTTTGTAAAAACCAGTGACTGACTCTCATTTTGGTCAAGCCCATCTAAAATCACAACAATACTCCTGACATCAAAGGAATTACCTTTACATCAAAGTGTTGTGAACTAATAAAGAATTTGGTCAGACCATCTCATACTTTATGGGTAACATGTTATTTATGATTAAGCTTGTAAAAACAAAGGAGCCACAACCTCTTTTCTACTGTATATTCAGTAATCAAACTCACCCCTGCTGCACCTAAGGCCCTGCCAGAGTGCACTAGCACATGACTAACATCTATTACATATTTGTTTATTCCTCTCCTTCCCAGGCAATAATCATGTGCAATGACCAATGGAATATTTAAAATACACCCTATATACTTATACTAGTCAAGGTAAGGTCAAAGATGTGCAGATTGCTTTTGCAGCAAGAGGTGGTGAGCTTTGTTATAACTCTGTGTTCCCGTGGGAATTTACTTCCCACTTTGGGTCGACTCTGAGGGAACTCTGGCTTTTGCACTGATACACTTACAAATGTTTTACCAAAACAGCTGCTCTGGCTGGGAAAATTTTAAGTTGCTGGTTTTATGTGTTCTTTCCTCTCAGGATGCTACCAGTGGGCTCACATTGCCTGTACATTTTCCTCTTTCACACAAAACGAGGTCCTGCTTAATTTTCACTTCTCGCTTTTAAAGTAAACTTAAAAGTCCTTCAAGTTGTATCAGTGGAAATGTCTTTATTTAATACTTCACCATACTGAATATAGCCCCTCCGAAGTACTGCTGCTTTCTGCCTCATCGATAGAGATGATATTCTCAGAAAGCACCATGTGGAGCTTTACACTTGTTGTAAACTAACCATTCAAAGGCATTAAAAGCAGGGGAACATAAAAATATCTCACAGAAGGAAAGCAGGAAGGAGGGCAGCAAACAATGCAAAAAGCCTAAATATATATATGGGAAATTCATCATAATGGAAGAAACACATTGAAGAAAGGGGACTTAAATATAGAAGAACATTCCACATTTGAAAAGTACAGCAATTGTGATAAAAGCTCATAAAAAGCAAAATATAATTACAAGGTACAGAATTTGAACAAAAGAGATGCTTGAATGGTTTACATGCTGGCTTTGCTCACTGCTAGTATTGTTATTTCAAAGTGATGTTGAACAGTGCTACAGTCAAATCTAGGAGGAAGATTACAAACTGTAAGAGCACTACTGACAACACAGAACATTATTTGCCAGCAGGCTGATCCCGGGGTCTGAATTTAAAAAGAGTGCTTGCATAGTAATGAACATGCTTCATTTTTATAACAACACATTGCCTTCTAATTGGATTAATTATTGCAGTGGTTTACATTAAAAACTTGTGATCTGATTCTCCAATTACAAAGAGTAAATTACATGTTGCTGCTTTAGGTACAGCAGATTCCTTTCATTTTCTTCTACAGTGAAACACTCCGGTACAATGGGCTGTGAAAACAATTTTTAATGCTGACTCCTCTGCTTTCTAGCTTCATTTGTGGGGGTACACAAGCAGCCATAATGACAGCCTCAAACATAACTTTCAAAACAAACTGCTTTTCTACTTCAAAAGAGATATGTCCCCATTTCTTTCTTATATGTATTTTCTCAAGCCTTTTATTCTCCAAAAAGAAATACAGAGCTGACCTGACAAAAACACTTTTCTTGACAGAATAATCAAAATTATCCTGCCTGAGTAAATCTGAGAGCTTGTTTCCTGTTACTGCTATCTGGGAGCACAAAGGTGTATATTTTGTTTGTGTCTCTTGGAAAAAATGTAGACTAGAGCATAAAAGAAGATAATTATATTTAAACCTAGAGTCTTACCAGTCCTCTGATTCTCAGGAGACAAATAGCTCTCATCTCAGATGGAGACCCATTGAATCCATTGAAGGCACATAAGGGCCTTGAGCTGTAGCTGTAATGGGGATCTAGATGCTAACCTCCTTCACCCAAAGCATCCCAGTACTGCTACCCTGGAAGGCAACACACTCCCTGGGTTTTGACACTCCCCAGGTGTCTATAGTGCTCAAAGAGTTGAACCTGGTAAGTGTGTTATGACCTTATTTCCCAGAGTATCCCTAGAAAGAAAGGAAAACTTTTTTTCACTAAAACTTTTTCTTTCTAGTATCTCTAGATACTAGTATCTTCATTCATCCTGAATGAAGGACATGCTTTGTAATGTAGAGGGCTCACTCTCACCTGCTTTATTGCATTCTTGTTACAAGACAAAAGCCCCAAAAGCAGTTCTTTAGAATAGCCCATTTCCACAGCTAAGGCAAGTGGAAATCAGCACAAGAGGAACAGATGAATATTTCTGAGGGAATGCAACTAATACAAGTTCTTACATTTAAAAAAACAAACAAATAAACAAAAAAAAAAACCAATAAAACAAAACCAAGCCCCAACCAAGTAGCCCCCCCTTACTAAGAAAAGCAGCTAACACGTCTTCGCAGCAGTTTGTCAGAACTTATGTTGCAGACTTACCCCCTCATCCTGGTCCTCTGTTCATCCATATGATGTTCAAGTCATCCAGACCTGTCTGGAGCAGCATACCTGTATTTTCTTGCATGGAAACCAAGGACAGAAGGGAAGAGCAATTGAGTTTCAGCAAGGCCAAAGCACATACTTAAGATGGGGATCAGACAAAGTCTAGACAGATTCCTTAGCTTTGTTTTTTTTTTCCAAGAGACTCTAATACTAACCATTTGGTTCTTATAAAACATCCAAACTGTTGTATATATTAATATTCTTTGGGTGAAGCATCAAAAAACTCTCTGCTTCAGGGTCTGCTGTTCTGTTCTGAGTCTGTTATTGTAACATATGCAACATTTCCTGTTTCTTATTTAAATGCAAATATTAAAAATATTCAAAAAGACTAATTGGAAAAATATATGTCTGAAGAAATGTTTTTAACTCATTTGAAGGAGGACTGAGAGTAATGCTGCATGTACTTATAAATAAGACTTTAGAGAATGAAGGGCTTTCAGATGGTGACTCTCTCTTTCACGTCCTTTATTGTGTTCTATAAACTATCTTGCACTTTGGGAGGGACAGAAGGTGCCAGAGTTGGACTCATGCAGTGTGATGGGAATCTCTGTACCACATACAACTGCTGCTGGCCACCCTCCCCATGTGAATCAAATGACAGCCCCATACTAATGTGGAAAGCAGTAAAGCTGATCAGTGGAATTTTGGTCAGCTGGTTTAACAATGCTGTCTTTAAATCCTGTATTGCTAGACCAGTTATGTATTAAAAAAAAAGGGCTCTGTGAAGACAAGTCTGAAAAATAATGGTTTGGATAATCAGTCAATAGTTCCAGAGATTTTGAGAGACATGAGTCTAAGTCAGGAATTTATACACATTGGTAGTCTTTTCCCATCTCAGTAGCACAGTAAAGCTGCTTAAATAAAATGGAGTGGGGGAAATCAGCTGCACCAGATGATTCATGTATGCCTCTGCCTCCACTCAACTCATATTTTAAACAACATCTCATTGAAGTTTATAATCAAATGCCTATATATTTTTCTTTATGGTATTGGTAAGCAATGGTCCCTTTGTCTATAGTCTGTCTCATAAATATAAAGTCAGCTGTTCTTTCAAGTAGTATTAGATCTAGGTATAGGAGACCTTTGTTAACTTAAGTAGTTTTAAATTTTCCTAGTAATTACTAATTTTCTTAGAACCCTGCAGTTAAATTTACATTGGCAAGTTCATAGATTGCTCTTTGCCAAGAGAAAAGTCATATGGAAAAAGATGTTTCACATCCACATAGCTGATGAATATGTCTGATAAAATGATTGAATAATATGTTATCTTTAAAATACGTATATTTTTACTGTGTGAATGATAGTAAAGTCGAGGCAGTTTTAGTAGCAAACTTCCTCTAGGAAATCAGAAATGGAGAATCAAAATGCTTTCTTCTGTCATTCACTCTATATTCTTGTTCTTTCTTCGAACAACTCAGATACCAAAATGCATCTGTCTGTGTTCTCTTTTGAATTTTCCAACTTTAAATACATCACGCTTAACAGAATCACTGTGATTTTCCATTTGGGAAAATTGATTCTCCTGACCCTTTTCATACTTTATTAGTCAGGTAGAACTGTATGACTGTGGAAATTGTATTATTGTAGAGATTCAAAAGAATACATAGAAGACACTTCAACAAACACCTCATGTACGTGTACGGAAAAGAACAAAAATGAAGGACAGGCTAACACTTTTGATATTTATGTTACAAGGTTATTTGTGAACTGCAGATCTACCTACCATTGTTCAAATACATTTAATTTAATCAGCATTTGAAGAAGTGGGCTCATTGTTTTCACAGAACAAGCTTTGCTTTTTGCAATCAGATACAGTACTGGTAGAAATTATTCAAATATCAGTAATTGATTCCATCATCAGTTCACATTCTGGCAAAAGTGTTATAAAGTTTATAAAGTTTATTTATATATTTATTCTTCAGTCAATTCTTGCAGACCATTAGTTATGACCTGACCAGAGTATATTTTTTTTTTCTTTTAATCACTTTCTATCAGCAGATTCCTTTGGTCCCTTTGAAATATATTGGAGGACACTAGAAATGTGTGTAACAGTCATACATACCATTATGCCTGAATAACTGAAGGATACTGTTAATTCTACTGTTAAAATATTCACAGCTTCAACTGAAATACAGTTTTCATAACAGATACAGCTCACTTACCCACATCAGTTAACTGCATTATACTTTTGTGATTTCTCATTAGCTAAAATGTCCACCTTCTGCCATGAACTGACTTACATTCCCCCCATCTGTTGCAAAACCCATTTAATTATCAGTCACTCCTATGAACACAACAACAAATACTTTTGTACATGGAGGTTCTGCCCTTTTCCCCACTGTCAAGATTTTTGTGAGATAATGTTTTCAGATAAAGTTTTCATGACAGATTATTTCAAAAGAGCTATTTCTATATGCATCATGTTTTTATTAATGTTAGGTTCTAGATTCAGAAAGATCAATTAGTAATTCACATGACACCATATTTTCATACAGATTTATCCAATTAATTTTTTATTTGAATATTTACAAAATCTGAGTATTTTAATTTGGATATTAGCACTGGGAACCAGTTTGGCACAGGATCAGGAGTGTACTTCTGAAATAAATCTCTTGGTGGTCTCTGCTATTGTGATTAGGTTGACGTGATACAACACACATTGTAGATTCCTTTCAGATTAAACTGGGAAATGCACCACAGAATTCAACGAGTATACTTTCTGTCTATTCACTGCTAAGACTTGTCCAGTAGGCTATCTGCAGCCTTCAAGCCTAAGGAGCAAGTTGGCTTGCATTCACATTCCTATAGACTTGGCCTATAGAGTGTACACTGGGCCTGGATCTTTCCTGGACCTCAGGTAACTTTAAGTCCTATCAATTACTTTGGGGTGAAAGCACAAAATAATGTGAGAGTTTGCCAGAATGACGTTTCTGTAGCATCCCTGTGAGAATGTGTGATGCATATGCTAAGACTTGAGAGGGCAAGGCCTGCAGAGATAGGGCAATGGTCCTGGGCAGAGGAAGCTAAACTTTGCATGATTAATGTTCATATTATCTATCTGGGACAGCCACGCACTTCTCTACCACTTGTAGCTGGGAGAAAGCTGGCTGGGTTCTTTCAGCAAAAGAGAGGAGAAACGAGCTGGCACATATCCAGTGTAGATAAATGGGGGACCAGATATGGAAGCAGTTGCCAGACCTGGAAGACAACTATTTGACAAATGCAGGTGTATCCCACAGCCAGGATGTGAAGAGGATGGATTCATGACAAGGGACCAGGAAGGATGTGAGGGAGTGAGGGGATTGAGAGGACTGGGACAACATTTGACAAGGAAGAAGCAACCGCAGCAGAGGAACTGAAATATTAATAAAACTTTTGTAATGCCTTTCTTCACTTTCATGTTATTTTTTTATTCCCTCTCTAGTCTATTTGCCTTCTTTATGACCTGAACTACTGCAGCCCTTTCATTTTATCTATCTATGATGTGTTTTCCAGTTCCCTTTGTTTGAACATGGTCAAACACCACAGACATCTGAATGGATTAGTCTACGATAATTCTGCATCACCTACAAGAGTCAAATCTATCCCTGTTTTTCCACTGCTCACCTTTTGAAGCAAGAACATTCCACCTTCTCTGCTTTAAAATGCAAAGTCTAATTATTTTTTTTTCCTTTTGAACTGACTTGTCCATGTTTATGCCTCAGGCTTCACCTCTCTGTTCATTTATTCACAACCCGATTTTTCAATATTTTAGATTGCCTTTACTGGCAAGCTCAAGAGAGGAAAAAACCAGACTTGGCGTCCACTGAGAATGGGCTGCTTTCCTACCTCTGATCCAGCGTACAGCAAAAAGACACTAGTGGTGTACTTGATGCTAAGAAAAGCTTAGTCCACCTGGGACATCCTCAGATAAATTGGCCAGAATATAAACCTTAACAGCAACTGGTACACATTATCTGACTTTTGGTCAAGTCTTCAGCTGAAGGAAGCCCTTCAATGATCAGCATTTCAGCAAATAATACCCTTTAAACTACATCAGATGTGATGCTGAGATTTGCAAACTCATCCTTCATCATTGTTTGAAAGACACTGTTTAAACATATTTATAGAAGTCAAGGAAGAGGACAAGTAGGTGGGATATCAAAAAGCAGAGTCAGGCAGTGAGGTGATCAGATTTCGGTTGTAAATATTTTTAGTTTCTTTTGAGGCATTTGAAAATCCAGTGAAATTCATACATGCAATTGGTCAAAATCTTCAGGAAAGCAGAATTGGAAAGAACACATCTTCTTTTTGAAAAAAAATGCTTTTCTTTTGCATAGATCTTGTCTGACCTGATTTCTATATTTGACAACTGTTTCATTTTTGTCTCTGAAGGGGTTACGTTTTTAAGACATGTACAATTTTGCAGCTCTTTCTCAAACTGTATTGATAGATTTCAACTCCCTTAGCTATCACTTTGGCAAAACAGCATTTCATCTAGAGAACTTCCACTGAGAACCATGACTGGATTTTCTAATACAGGCATTATATATCTATGTGTTGTCTATGTGTTTGTTTATGTGTTTCACCAGCTGGCCTTTATTTGTGGGTTTGTGTAATAAAATGCATTTAAAGACCACAAAGTACAACTATAATTACCAATTTTTAATATTTTTAAATTAAAATTTTAGTGGAAATTAATTTATTTAGGCTCAAATAGCTTTTTTGGCACAATTGCAGTGTTTCTGTAAGTGATGACATTGCATGTTTCAAACTGGCTATGCAGTGCTGACACCAGCAAGTCCAAATGCCAGCCAATACTCTACACAGTAGTAACCCTGAGAGAAGGATAGCAAATGAGCATGTATCTAATTAAAGTTCTCTGATAGGATTAATCAGTTGACATTTTGCCACATAAATCAATAGCTGGATTTTCCTTCCACCGAAAAGCCTCCCTTTTCGCTGAGGAAGCTATTCACTCTTAGCTAGAAAGTCAATGTTTTAGGCAGATGATTGATTCACCCTATATTTTATGCATTCAGATTCAGAATACAAACAACAGATGGCTTCCTCTACAGTCCTAAACCTAGATTTGATTGGTGTAATCCACTTCACACTGCTGGAATTCAAGCCTGGTAAACTTGGAATGATCTATGTGTCTCTCTTCTACCCCATCTCAAAACCTCTCCAATTTACCAGGTACGATATTAAATGATTTAGATCTCCAAGAGCAGTATAGTAAGACAAGGACTATTCTGTCACTCTTAATAGCTGCCACAACACTGAAGCAATGAGCAAAGTAACCTCACACTGGGTAGAACATCATTAAGAATGACCAGAGGAAACCCGGCCGCTCTCCAGATTACAGCCTTCGTCAGCTGGGCCCTCCAATTAGTGCACGGTACTTGGAGCTGTTACTTGTTTGAATGGAAACTCTTGGGCTGGGCCTGAGAGGATTTGGCTTTTAATTAGGTAATTATAAATCCCTAATTATAGGCTGATAATCTTTCCAATACCTCTTCTTAACTTTGGCGCCAACTAGACCAGATGACTCGGATTTATCCTCATCCTTGAGGAGAATGAGATTTTCCTTCCAGAGATAAGAGTTGTTGTCTGTAGATCATGAGTGATTGGGTGTAAAGATTACTAGTATTTCTTAAGCTGCTTAGATGAGGCATTAAGCTTCATTTTTTAATTTGTAAATAGTGAACATATTATAATATGCTTCCACCTATAGCTGAATCTTAATTTGTACAACAGCAATGTCAAAATTTGTAGGAACATCACTATCCATACCTAGTAACTGGTGTATTAAACAACATGATTTTTCCATGTAGAATGTAGAATTTTGCAAAATTCAATAAAAAGCTGTTGTAAACAAGAGGAAAATTGGACACTTTATATATATAATTGAAATGTCCTGCTGTTTCTTTAGTGAAAGCTGGCACCAGTGAAAGATAACAGACTGTTAGACTTACTCAGAGGATCAGTTTAGCTTCAAGAATCAGTTAAATCCATAACTACAGCACAGAAAATTAAAAAAATAATACCAATTTCATGTCAAAATTGAGTTTTAAGAGTGTCAAACCTATTTAAGAATCAGAGTAATATTCAAAGAATAGTTGTGGACAAAAAAAGGTGATTTAAGAGGGATTTTTTAAATAATATTAAAGTTTACTCCTTAGAAAAAGTGACCTAAAATAAAGATGACTCACATTGAACAACTGGGCTAAATAACTGTAAAATTAAACAAAATGTTTATTTTGGGGTCACATAAACTATATTTGTTTGCAGAAAAACTTGAAATTTTTGTTTGGTTTCAAAAAGATGTTGTGGGTTTTTTTTTTTCTCTTCGTTTGTTTGTTTGGGGGGATTGGGGGGGGGTGTTTTTTGGTGGTTTTTTGTGGCTTTTTGTTTATATTTATTCTTTAAGAAATTGATGGAAATGCCGTGATTTGTCTCAGTGAATATGCTCTGATGCAAACCTGACGTTGTTCCTGCTGTAGCATACAGCATCTTTAGAATTATGCAAATTTAGAAGACACAGATCTTATACGTCAATGTCTCTGTACCAATCTCAGTGGCTAATCTGATAACACATTTTAATTATTCTCTCAAATACACCAAAAAAGTGCTTTCAAATGCTGAGGAGCCTCATAGATGAAGACATTTTGCAGTCATCTCTAAATGAAAGCCAGAGCAGGGGATGTGAATACCGTAAAATGGACGTGAAGAAGAGAGAAGGCATAAACATGAAAGAAGGTGGCAATGTCTGCGGAATTTACTTCCACTAAATTGGCTGTGCCCCTTGAAATCAGGAAATCCAGGTCCTGATAGATATTACAATAATTTCTGAACTATGGGAAGAAAGTGCAGAGTTAAGGCCAGCAAACAAAATTAAAAATATTGCAGAACTAATTCACATATACTGTGGCTGTTATTTCACATTCATCACCTCTCTTTGGAAGCTAATACAAATCATCAGGAAATAATTCAGATGAGGGGGTGACATTTTTCTTTGCAGCTCCCTCTGGATTCAGTTGAATATAGTGGAATGAATTTGAAGGCAAATTCTGGCTATAAAACTGCATTGCATATGTGTATGCATATATAATTGTTATGAATATGGATAGAAAACCACAGATTTTTCATAGACAACCTAAAAAAATTTCTCAGATCCACAAAATGAATCAATTTTTGGAATAAGAATTCTTAAATGATTAAGATGCTTTCTTTTTTAGGCTTGAGGTAGGTTTTTGGATGTCTGAATTCACTGAAACTCATTATCTAAGTGCCATACGTATCAGATTTTTTAAAGTGGTCTGTAACAAAATGTTATGAACAGAAAGGTAAACAGAAGATACCTTTTCACATCTGGAAGAGTCTACCTAGAATGGTTTGGGTTAGAAGTGACCTGGAGAGGTTCATCTAGTCCAAACATCAGAAGGTACATAACAGGACACTATTTAAAAGTCTACCTTGTGTTTGTAATTTCTACTTTTTTCATATCTCCTGATGCACCATTTTAGACTAGCATTTATTCTGTAATATTCTTAGAAATAATGACTGGGTAGGTGCAGTCCACATGGCTCATTTGCTGTAATTATGTCCATTGACATGAATGGTGTGACATACAATGAATTATTTTAGACCCTTCTCTGTAAAACTATTTTTGTTTTCTGAAAATAGAAATTACTTCTAAATAGGTGAGCAAGAATACAAAGTGTTAAAATTCTTTTATAACTTTTCTGATATTTATCTTTTTTTTCCTGATACCCAGCTTATTGTAGCCAAGAAGCTAGCCTGTATCAAGAAGATGCAAAATCTGCAATGGTTCTCACCAGATTACTAAATGTGTAATGTGAAAGGTTGTTTCCTGATCATTTCAGAAACTTTCTTTTTTTTTCTTTTCTGTTTTTTTTTTTTTTAAATCAGTTTTGGACACACTTTCCTCTCTGGTTAACCTACCTCTTACCAGACTGAAAAAGGCTTTGTCCTCTGCTGGAAGAGTTATGTGATGAGGAAGCCACTTCTGCAGGAGACAAGCTTGTGGTCAATTTTCTCCCTGTCTACAGAGCAAAGAAAAAACCTTCTGTAAAGAAGAATTTGAAATAAGGTTTTCATGAATCATTGTTTGCTGGACATGCCAGGGAAATCTAAATTAAGGAAGACATCCTTTCACTCAGTTAGGGAAACCCACAGTTCATAATTCTTTCAGAAACACACAATGGCAAACTTTGTACTAAGCCAGATTAGATTAAAAGCTGGCTAGCCATATTTTATAATTCTCCAGGAAGTGCTTTTTATGAGAATTTGAGGGGATAAAAATAACTGTAGTAGAACTGATCAGGAATTTTTGACTTAATGGATTTTCATTGGAAAAGATTAATGTTCAAAACCTAAAATTTTATTGAAAAAGGAAGGTTTGGAAGGAATTACTTTTGGAAAGTGTCAAAAAGAGATTTCAGGCTTTATTAAAATTACATGAAAACTGCAGAGATCAAGAACCCGGCCAATGTCCCATAGTCCTGTGGCACAGGAAAATAAACTTTCAGTGTGAAACATGTATGACATGAGACATGAACATAGATCTGCGATATTCCAGGTGAATGTCCTGATGAAAGGGTACATATTCAATGTTTATCTCACTCAATGTTATTTGTAGAAGCTCGGTCAACACTCAAATGGAGAATTCTACAGCTGCTGCTCAGTAGGCTGGTGGTGGGACACTCACCTGAAATACAGGATGCTGAGAGGTAGTTCCCTGCTCAGAATAGTGATCTTCTCACTGATGTTCCATAAAAAGAGAGAGAGGTAACCTAATTAATCAAATCATCATCATTATTAACTATTGGTAATAGTATAACTGAAGTTGTTAACAATGTCCAAGGCATCACTAAACTGCAGTACTTGGCTAGCTTACATCTTCCCACAATAGACTGGTCTTCCACTGTTCCTGCCACTTTGTTTATCTGGGAAATTGTTTATGTCTTTGTTTGTGCTGTGTGGTTTGAAGTGCAAAAAAAGATGATCATAGTTGTCTGAGGTAAAGATGTTTACCAAAATTAGCGTGAAATACAACCAAGATTCAGAGGATTACCTCCTGAGAATTTGTTTCATTTACATCTAGATCTGGAACCAAGCTTTGCAGAGATGCCTGGAGGAATAAATGACAAAGCCCTGAGTGATGAGTTAAAATGTGTCAAATTAAGGATGTTTTAAATTTAAATCAGTATTATAACAATGCAATCACAAGACAGAATTTTTTGAAACATAATAAAATCACGAAATAGAATTAACCTTTTTTTTACTAATAGTCTCCAAATTTTCTGTTATTTTTCTTACGTTTGAACTTCATAGTTATAATTTGAATCAGAAACAGCTATTTAAGAAGGGATAGCAGGATAAAAAATTAATTATTCCCATCATTATTACATTTTTGTGATTAATTAAAATTTTTAATTAACCCATCCCTTAACTCCAATGTTAAGGAGTTCTCTGAATTCGTTTAAAACTATGAAAAACCTAGAAATGTTACTAGCTTTTAACTGGAAGTCAGACAAACCTTGATCCAAATTTTATTTTCATCGTATATGTTGAGCTCATTCATGGCTATGACTCTGAGAAAATGAAAGTCCATATGGATGAGAAACTAAAGGGTCAGATACTTGCAATTTCATTACTCAGCTTCAAAAATACTGTACATCTCTAATTAGTTTTCTCTGAACGTTCTTGCTTAGCAGAGTAAGTCTTTGACAATCCCCTACACTGAATGAGTCAAGTGTAAAAATTATATTACTACATTCACAGCGATATTAAGGTGTAAGAGAAAAAACCCCCACAAATCTCAAAACTTTTGCAGAGCAAATTAATTAAACTATTGCTACAGAGGGGAAAAATGAGGACTTTGAGCAAGCTCTTTTCTTAGTGCTTGCATAGAAGCAATTGAAATACATGCTGAGAGTAATAACAACTCTATTTTAAACTGAACTGTGGTAGTCAATTAGACGGAGAGAAAAGGACAGTTACTACTGGAGAGGAATATTAGCAGAAAGAAAGTGATAAAAGCTGTCATCTCTGTGAGTTATAGATGGTGACATGAGAGTTAGATCCTACAGAACTGCAATGCAGAGAACATAAAGATATTTGTACATGCCATGAAAATAGCGTCTTTTTCAGTCCATGAGAGACATCACAAACATTGATGCCAAACGCCATCTTTTGCAGATGTTTTAAGAGGTTGAAAAGGTTTTCTTTTGTAATCCTTAACCAACTGTCTTTGTGGGCTCATTTGGATGCATAACTGCAGTTTTGGAGGTGATTTTAGGTATATTAGCTGAAGGATGTTGCATTCTAGCATGCACAGTTTTAAGTCTGCTGGATTTAAATAGTTCCTTCAGTGGCAGGTGCATTTTTTGGTGTCTCTAGGCAGGTAATGGTAGGATTTGCTAATATAGAAACTAAAATGATCCTGAGAGATTGTAAAATAAAGCTTTCATCATGCAGATCGAGCCCTTTGCTAGGAAATCATGATTTTCCAAATTCTTTTAGGCATTACGGTAGGTATTGGATTTCTTTGTGGAAACACTCAACAGCCAAACCACAGAAACTTGCTTTAAATTGCACCAAAGCCAGTTCATAGCACTGAATCAGATCTCAGATTGGACTGAGATATAATCAGCGTAATTAAAAGTTAAATTCATAAGCAACAGGCAGAACATAACATTGTAGCAAACAAGGGCCAGAGAAACCAAGATGAAGCAATAAAATGTCTATTCTCAATGCAGCAGTCTTGTTTCTGCAGTTCTTTTCCTACTGGTTTATATCATCCAGCTCCTGGGAAATCAGGTGCTTCCTGCCAATTGAAGATCATTAACACTCTGAAAACAAACACAAGATTTTCTGTAGATTCTTGTTAGCATAGTATTAAGGCTTTTGCTTTATTGGAATACATTTTGATCTAACCTCAGACAGATAGGCACTTCAATGTGTCTTTTTAGCTTAAAAGAGACAAATGCTTAGTTTATAAAGAAATCCGGATAACACAGAAGAGAGACAAGAATGAAATTCATCTCATCTAACTTTGGACATCTGCAGTGGGAGACATCTGTATCTAAGCTAATAACCTCCTCAAGCTTCTTTTATCATAAATGGATAGGAAATAGGTACCTTTGGAACTCTAAATACTTAGCTCAGATGTCAGTGCTTACAGTGTAGATGTCTACATTTATTCAGGTGAATCTCCCTCTGAATTACTATTACATGTAACCTTTAAGTTGTGGTGTCATGCCCTTAAATCTGAGTCTGTGGCTTCAAATCAGCAATATATTTAAACAATGTCTTAATTTTAAGCACATAAATAGTCCTATTGAAATCAATGGGATATTTCCATATTAAAGACATACTTCAGCACTTTGCTGAATCAAGGCCTACGTGACTAATGTGCCACATGTGTTTCTTCTCGCAATAACTCTGTTACACCACATTACCTTCAGGCAGTAATTTCACTGTACAGTGGAATGAATGTTTTCAGAAAGGTCTCTAAAATTTTTAAGATTCTGGCATTTTTAGAGCAGATGCTAGTAAATTAGTAAGGCTTGTATTCTTTCCTATGCTTAACAGTATTAAAATCTAATAAAATATAATTCAATATTTTGACTACTTCATTAATTGAACACTAAAGTTGTTTCCATCATTTAGTAAGGGCTCAAAATATAATCAGAGGCATGCTAACTTCTTTTTTTTAAGTTTCACATAAAAGAGATGAACCCCAATAGTAACATTGGTTACCAAGTTAGTCAAGATCTTTTCAACCATTTCATAGACAGCTGAACATATCCATCACTCATCTATGTAATTTCTAACCCTTAAAATCACAGATGGCTCTAACAAGTTCTAAGTATATCAATGTTTTTGTAACTGTCCTTCCTGTACAATTTATACAATATCATTGAAGAGAACCTAAAACTAGAGCATATCTTAAACTGTAATTTTTTTACCTGGATCGGTCTCTCAGTTCATCTGGAAGAGGACTCCTTTACAGTGCATTGCAATCTGAAATTGGAAATTGTGGAGAAGGAAATCTCGCTGCTGAGATGTTTGATGATGTCTTCTGATGTCAGTGGACAACTGAACGGGACATCGTAATCTGGCCACAGCATCATCCCTGGCCCTTTGGATCACGATGGAGGAGCACTGACAACAACAGGTTGTTCCAGCACCAGGGAGGTGCAAGCTGTTCAGCTGGGTGCAAATTAAGTGCAAGCCTTAGACTTCTGACAGATTCCCAACATGGCCTTTGATAGGTGAAAGCTTGGCTTCTTCTCCAGCAGGTAAGAAATACTGTTTTACTTGTAGTTAACTTCCATATCAGTCAGCTACTCAGTATACTGAGATCTTCCCAAACAGACCTCACTGTAAACTATTTTTATACCAAGATATCCTGTAGCGGTCCTTATAAAAATAAATGAACTAGTGACATTAAGCTGAAAGGTAAGCAAAGGTGCTGAGTGTTAAACACATTAAGAGGGGGGAAAAAAATCTGTTAATCATTTTATTAATGTTTTCTTTTCTGCAGAAATCCTTGAAAATGCTTGTAATTCTTTGCAGCTGACAGGCTGCTGATTTTGCAGAAAGAAGAGCTTTCTGAGTCCCTTAACTCCAAGTCACAGTTGTTCCTTGTTTTGACTGTTGGAGAATTATTTCAACAACCTCCCAAATAGTAAGTGCCTATGCTCTTACAGTCTGAGCATAAGAAAGTCTACATCTGAAAAAAATTATAGTCAAACAAGCACTACATTGAAACACAAACTTAATGAGTTACCCTGAAGCTCTGTAAGGAACCATCAAAGTCACCTTTCTGAAGTATGGATTTCTACAATCCTGTAACTTCACTTGTTTCAACAAATTTAGTCCCTGTTTGAAAGATTCCCCTCTGTCACACGCACTTAGTGGCACTCAAGCGTTCCCAGGCTCATCGGCAGCCACAGTCCGGGGCGAGGCTTTGGGTCTGTGATCTGGTCTCTCATTTTACTGTGCCATGATAAAGTCCATGAGGCCCAGTCCCCAATTGTCCACTTGGTCTATTGCTGTCTTGAGGACTGTCATGGTGGCATCTTTACAAAACTCCTGTGGGGAACCCCCTACTTTTAGGCTCGCCTCTGATGCATGTCTCCAAGCAGACTTGATATTCTCCATTTTGTGCGTGCACCTACTAGCCACAGGCTCCTGGTACCCCAATCCACCTATGTATCTCCTGCAAGATGTGTTGCTGATCAGCAGCTTTCTCAGCTAATCCAGCCTGTTTTCATGCCCTCACTCACTGCTCAAAGCACATGGAGCACCAGGGCATCCCAGCCAACCTTGCTGCCCACGAGACACCTGCCGCAGGGAAGGCAAGCTCTTTTTAGGGAAGAGAGATGCTTCAGACCACAAGTGAAAAAAAGAGCACATTCCCTCTACACTAATGAACAGAAAGGTATCCAGAAAACCCTTCCTACCAAATCCCTGAGGCTTTTTGGCTTTCTTAAACAGCGTGCTAAGCACCTGATGCTCCTGCTCTAGGCAGCCACCAAGACTGGGCTTGACAGCTGACCCAGCTCTGACTCGCAGTTGATTTAATATGATCTGCAAGCAACAACATCCATTCGCCATTTTGCGTGGTCGTACAGCTCTCCATCACTGAGTCCTCTCCCCTGCTTTGCTGCTTTTATTGTCTCCCTTCCCTTCACCTTCCAAGGCAGTGAAAGGTGCTTTTCTGTTCCCACCTAGAGCCATTGATTGGCAGAAGCAGCAATTGCACGTAATATTCTCACAGTAAAAAATAATTTGATAAATTTTGGTTATGTTTTAAAATACTTTGGGTCCTGTTTTGTTTTGCTTTACATTTATATCTTACTAAATAGATCTCCAAATTTTTGTCATGAGTGTTTTTGCTGAAGTGCTAGACAGGCTGCTGTTCCTGTACGAAAACACCTATGACATTTTTGACTGTCTAATGTTTTATGCTGACAGAATCATTCTGGTATGTTTTTTTCTATGGACCAACTCCTTCCAGAGACACTGAAAGAACAGACTCTAGGGTTTCAGGTTACAGGATTCTGGAACATCCATGTGATACAAACAGCTTTCCTGCACTTCCTAGGTTGTCTGAAAAGCAGTGGCCCTTAACATAATGTTCTTGAAGGAAAAGGCTAGATAAGCCTCATCTTTCCTGGTGATAAAACAAACAAACAAACAAACAAACAAAATGAACCCAAAGCTTAAAATGAAAAATGTAGTGTATTTTATTTTTTTTAGTGTGCAATATGAGCATACTTTTCATTTTTGTCTGAGGACAATATTAAACTTGGGTAGTGAACTGTGTTAAAACTTTTTAAAGGCAAGATATCACTGTAGGGTGAAGAGATTAAAAAATTGAGAAATTTTCTTGTATCTCATCCTCTAATTTTTATGAATCATACACAATATTCAACCTTTAAAATGTATTGTGGTCTTGCATGTATTTTTCTTGACTCTGCCCTCATTCTTGTTATCTGAACACTATATTACTCTGTGAATCAGCTATGGGTAGGCCCTGTTATCAGAGACTATGGTCTGGTCTTGATGAAATACATGATGAAATGATTGAAAAAGATTTGCATAACCTTTCTTTTATCTGTTCCTCTAATTTTTCTCCTGTAGATTCTTTTTTATTTGTACTGAATTGAGCATCATTATGTATTACACAAGAAAAAAAAGTGTTTTCCAGAAATCCTTCTTTTGCCACTTTAAGTATAAATTAACTGTTCAATCTTAAATTCTACATTCACCATAATCTCTTCTATACTTCCAAATTTCAGATAAATTACTGGGTTAATTCAGGTCACTGCCTTTATAAATTAGATCTTGGAGCAATGGGCACAGTAAAGGAGTAAACAAGAATAAAGCAAAGAGTAGACAATTACAGCAACATATAGGAATTATAAAAGTTTGCCAGAAATACCAATCTCATGTGGAGACAGGAAGAATTACCGCAGGGTACATATGGAGAAGTATGGCAGAAAAAGTTCTTATTTGCAGCAAAGAAAAGTGGAAGAGAGAAAGAGAGAATATTAAAAAAAATAATAAATCTAATTTTAACTCAGGATTGAACAAAGAGATGACCAAAGCTGCCAGCAGCCCTAAGGTAGTGATAGCATGATTTTAGGAACATGCCATCATACCAGTCCTACACCTGTTTTAACCCTCAACTCACTTGTTATCCTCACTCAGACCCCTGTGCTCTGTGGAATTCCTGTTTATTTTCATGGCTAATGGGTATGGGTAAAAGCCAAACTCCGCTTCAGTTTATCTTGGCAACATTCCACTGTGCAATGAGAATACAAAATCACTAACAATACTCCTGTGACCTTTCTGTAGTACACTGGACTTTTGCAGCTGAGATCTTTTGCAACTGGCACAATGGGCTGAGAAGGATTTCAAAATTTTAGCTGCTTCTGGTAACTGAGGACAAAGAAATGAAAGTGGGATTTCCCTCTAGAAATAATCACATATCATCAGAACAAGATGATGTGGTTAACCTTGACAGAAAACCAAAACAAAATATGGATATTGGTGGTAGATGAAGCTAGCTTAGAAAGCATGACTCCTTTGGGGAGAAAATTGGGCTCAGTTTCTGCTTAGTTAATAGACATCCACTCTAAACACGGCACTAGTGATATTCAGAAACCAAATGTTGCCAAAACGAATGTAAAATGCTCTCAACATACAGTTAGGCCACCCTTAAATACAGCACAACGTTACCTCACTTGTTATTGGATATTTTAGAGCTACATATTGTTTGTCTGTACTTAGTTATACAAAGGTCAAAGTGAGATATGCAATGTATTTTGTGGTCCTTCTAGAATTTAAGCAGTAGGTAATGATGTCTGGAAATGGCATTCAATCTGTTCAGAGTGGGCTATGCATTTTTGATAACCACCACAAAAACTTTAGGGACTGTTTTGTTTCTCAAATATAGAATTAATTTTAAATTTAGAAAGTGATCTCTGTTGTGTTAATTCTCTTTACTTTGTTTTCATTGAATTCAGGCAGCTTTGACTAAAGCTTCAGAGGGGAAACATTGACTATTCTCTTAAATCTGAAGAAATGCAAAGAACGGATGAAAGAATCAGAAAAAGAGATAAAATCTGTTGAAACTGAAGGAGATAGAAATGCCTTTCTAGTATCAACAATACATTTGGCTGTGAGATAAAGCTGAATGCAGAACACAACCACATCTATTTTTGGATAATGAGCTTTAAAGGACCTGCATATCAAGACTACAAGTGGCACCCCATTGGATTAATGCTTTGCCCGCCATTGGTTCACACAGGTTCCTTACAACTTCACAACTGGTTAGGTGCAGACTTATGTGAAATGATCTTGGTCGTCTATTCTTACACAGCCACTGAATGCAAACTCTTTGACAGATGGTTCTTGTGCTTGGGGTGAGGTGAATACAATGAGGTTTACATGCAGTCTTCGCCTTTCTAGATTAAATCTATTTGCTCTGGTTTCCATAATATAGTGTAATTCTAAGTATCTTTTTATGTCTCTTCTGGTGGTTCTGTCTCTATCCAGTTGGTCTACCTTGGTTTTATAGCAGGGTAGTCAAAACTGGACTCCAGCTGAGGCCGTATGTGTGCAGGATAAAGAATAATTACCTCCTCTGTGTTACTTGCCTCAGCCTGTTACTTATTAATAGCATCACATTTTTCACCTGGATTTAGTTTGTGATCCACTCTCACCTCCCTTCCTCAACCTTTTATTTTTCTTAGCATGCTGCCTAGTTAGTTATTCCTGATTTTCTGTTTGTGTGCCCAATTTCCTCTCTCAGCTGTTGCCCCCCTCTCCTTTTTTTTTTTTTCCATTTCGTCATGTTGCTTTTGGACCATTTCTCCAATTTGTCATGAATGGTTTGAACAGCAACTGCAGCCTCCAGTGTGCTTTCAGCTCTGTGTGACTTTAAAATGGCATGGGTAGTCTCTGTACTGTCATTCATATATTTAATGAAAGCAAGGAATAGAATAGGGTGATGCAGAAATGTGTTGCCAATTTGTTAGAGGAATGTTGACAACTTCCCTTTGAGTACGTTTTTTTCAGTCAGTTCTGCATTTATCGTAGAGTCATTTGTTCAAGGACGTATTTCCTTCTTTGGCTTAGGAGAATATCATGCAAGGCAATATTGAAAAGAATTTACTAAGCCCAATTGGAATATGTTACTGCTTCCAATTTATCTATCAGACCTTTCCAAAAAGAAAAGAGGTAAAATATAAATATTTTTTACCTCCTCTTTGCTCCTCATTTGTTTCTCTTTTTGCTCATTTCTGTCATCTCTCTGTTTCTCTTTCTTCTTCTCAACCTCATAACCCAGTGGGTTTTGCGGAATTAGCTCAAGCAGAGCTAATAACTAAAGGCAGTGAAGGAGAAAATGTGCACCATAACACAATGTTTCAGCTTATTTGTTAAAAATAACATTGAATTCAGAGAAAAACTTTATGACCTTTAATCATAGTACTCTGTACTTCAGTCGTACTCACTTCAGGAAGATGGGTAGCTTGGCATGGTTTGCAAGAGCCTTGAGCAAACCGTAATGCAAAGAATCCTGAGCAAGTAGCTTTTGCATTCGCCTCAAGAAATGTGACTGTGCAAGTGTTTGAAAGGAAAGCAGAAGAAGGGAAAGACACTATATAAAATGAATGTTTCTGAGTAGTTAGGAATACTTGGTTTTGATTTTTGTATTACTGTGTGACATGTTTACATTTCATCCAGTATATCATGCTTAGTACTGGTTTACCTATCTGGTAAAAAATACCTCATTCTCCCTGTCCAAGAGCAAAAAGCAAGATGACATTCAGTGAGATGAAATATCAAACGTCCATCTGGTGCGGAAGAAATGCTTTCTGCAGAATTCCAGATAATTCTGTGGAAATTGCTGCAATGGAAGAGCACAGTGATCAAGGCTTTTGTAGGTGACTTGACATACATGAGTAATGAGACAAACTTACAGTGAATGATGATAGCAGTTTTGAAAAAAGAAAGTATTTAATTTAATGTCTCAAGATCTAGAGAAAGGACTAGCCTGAGAATTAATGAAAAGGACAGACTAGTGCTGACTACAGAGTTTTCGCAGGGTAGTTCTGAATTAGATGGACTTTGTGGCTGAGCTGGTATGACAATTCTGCTTCAAATTCCCCACATTAGGTACTATGAAGAAAATTACTAGCAAAACCAGCAATGCCTTATTTTACCTCCAATGTACAAAAACAGGAGCATAGAATATAACCAGTTTGCATGCTTTAGAATAAGCCAGTCACCAGAGCCCCAGTTTTGTTATTTCCTTGCGAACAGTGATAGTGGTTACTCAGAAATGTGCAAGAAGAAAAAGAGTAAGAAAACAGTTCAATAAATCAAGACATGACTTCTCTGAGGCTTCAGTGATATAACTAATACCAGACTATCTCTTGGTCTTTATTGTTAAAAGAGCTTTTTATTTATTTATTTACAAGGTTATCAATGTTTCAAGTATCATGGAAAGGAAAAGGCTTAAGTAGCTGCAGAGATATTGTCCCACATTTTGACTGGATGTGTTTTAATATAGATTCAAAAAAGGACTTACGCATATTTTCTTTCTGTGAATGAACCTTATTTTCTATGTGGCAATAACAGAAATTAATTTAAGGGAAATTACTCACATATGTCAAGAAGGTAATGTGCCCCTTCACTTTCAAAGGGTTGGCATCAGTGTAAATTATTGCTTACAGGTGTTAAGTAACCTCTTTGATGGTTTTTTTTATTGTCTGACTCACATTTCTTAGGAAGATGAAAAGCTACTGTAATAGAGCAGTTATTCAATTAAAAAGAGCTAAGGATTTCACAGTAAGAAATGGGTGCGGATGGGTGATTTTTGCTGAATGCACTTGGGTAAAGAGAAAAAACATTTTACCAGGTATTCTCTTTACCTCTCATTTCCACATTGCTATTTGTATCATGTGCCTGAATGTAAATTTGAATAAAGACTAATAAACTGATTTTTTTTATCACTCAGTTAACATAAAGAGTGATGTTTAGAAATTGTGCAGGCACTTTTATATGGTTTCAAGTTCTTTGTGCAACATAGTCCTTCAGACCTACGGGTCTGAATCATGTCCTAAATACTTTTCTTGTTGCAAGTTCAATGGAAATGAAACTTCAGTCAAATGTAATACACATGGACAAGTTCCAGGAAGACTCTTGTTGCTGAATTCTCAAAGTGATCATCAAAAAACCACGATTTAAATAACTTCCTTTTTCTCCAAGTCCAAAATTCAGAAACATATTTAAAAGTGCAAAAGGCAAAATCTAATTCTGTCTTGTTGAAATACCAGTAATTTCCCACTGAATTAATTGCTTTCCTTTGTAGTGAAGTAAGGATAGATAAGAAAATCACTTCATGAATTTCATACCTCCAAAATATATTTGCCACAATGCATGTGATTCTTTGCAAGGAACTTTGTGATAGAGAACTATAACAAATTTGTATTTTTCTCTCCCCTTCTCTAAGACAATATCCTTCTTCCCCCAAAAAAGGGAACTTAAAAAGTCCTGCTGCTGGTTTGCACTGCAATAAAGCACCCAGACACATAGTTTTATCAACTGCTAGTATGCCTTTCACAAATCACAATTAAATATTAACAGCCCATGGAGCAGCATGGAGGGCTCTGCAACCCTTTGAAGGCATATTTGCCAATTAAACAAAGTCTGACATTAGAGTAAAGGTGGCAAGGATCCAAACCAGAGAAATGAAAGTCAACCACTTCAGTGCCATTCATTAGCTCAACAGACATTCTTTGTGTGGCCTGTTTCTTTACTACCGCCAAATCCACACCCTGTTCAGGAACTTACCCAGGCTCAGATAAGCTTATTATGGAAATAGCACTTTGTCACCCTTTACAACTTGCTTCTTGTTAAATTATCTTTTATCTTCTTTCTAGTATTTGTCACCTCTCCTTGGGTGCCCTTTGTGGGGCTCATGTTTGATTTGGAATAATCAGGTTCCAAAGGTTAATTGACAGTAATAGGATAATATTTTAAAGATTCCTTCTCCAGTATCATCAGATGAGTGGTTATGGAAATACATTTGTATGTTTTGATATTTTGTTTGACAATGTGTGAATGTTTAGGTCCTTATTTGGGTCATCTGGTAGGCACTAATAGAGGTGAGGAGGAAAATTCGGATGTGAATTCTTTACCGTGGGCATGGCCTTCCCAAACTTTTGTTGCAGCTGCCAATCCTGTGCTGAAATACCAGAAAGGCTTGGTGTTGCCTAGGCATACTGAGAACATGAAAGGG
>NW_009725702.1:33696-46279 GCF_000703405.1 Apaloderma vittatum
CCTTTCCACCACTCCTTTTTGTGCTAGCTGAGAGAAAAGCCAGAAAACCCTGGTGTCAGATGTTGAGTACCTTGGAGTAAGAGACAGTGCTAGCCTGAAACGTGCAAAACCCCTGCAACCTGCAAACTGCTTCCAAGCTTGTGTCCCCTTTTCTTCATTCTTCAGCTTGAGAGTTACTCCTCTAAAAGGAGCTCTTCTTCAAAGACTTGGTCTAGCTGCCATCTGTGCCTGGAAGGATATCCACACAAAGGAAGTGATTCCTGCTTTTGAGCCTCAGAGATACAAAAATTTAACATGAAAGAGTGGAATTCAGTCTCCTCAGAAACAGTTCGAAGTGGTAAAATAAAAACTGAATATTATCATCCCCATCAGGTCAACACAAGGCTTGGGCTGTCATGGCAGGGGGTGAGAAGAGGAATGGTATGAGGATGGAGAAAGAAAAGAGGACAACTGGGCTCATTGTGCCTAGCAGAAGGTACAGAAGCAACCCTTGTAAAGACTTTCTCTTGAAGTGGTCCTACTTCTGCTACGATAGCTAGCCTTGCACGTACTCTGACCCCAGTTTTGAACAAACCTTAGCCCCAGCTTTAGCATAGACACATAGACATGACCTGTGTCTATGAGTGATAAAACAGGCACCAAGACAGCTTTTCTACAGCCATGTACAAGTTAGCCTATGCACATCCCACATCCGTTGAGATCTACATTCCATTACAGGGTTGTCCAACCTTTCTGTGTTATACACACATCTTTGATGACATCTTCAGCTCTTCGGTTAAATAACTTTTTTCTTCCTCTGAGCTAAAGCATTGCATTTCATTTCACTCATCCTCACAGACATACACAGTGAAACAAGATATCCATCAGTAAGTAACTACAAAAGACTAGAGAGCCAATAGAGAGCCAAGTGAAGAGAGAAAAGTAATTTCTTGGTCAGACACTTACTTAAGTGACCACCATATTTTGAATGGTTCTTCGTATTTGTTATATTTAAGCTGATGCCCTGGTCTGTATTATTATGTATCTGTTGGTTCCCAGGATTTATAATTACATGAAACCTTACTGGCACAGAAATTCAGAGGGGTTTTTTTTCTATATTCTATATTTATCCATGTATACATATCATGCATATTCACTGTAGTGCATTTTTCACAGACATACAAATGTAGCTTTCACTGAAGCAAGGCAGAGCAAGAATATCTCAGAGTTCTATTGGTCTGCTTAGACCTCATAGGCAACAGTGAAATACGTCTTGTTCAACAATACTGCTGTTCATAATCACATATTACTTCATTTTCTCTTTCACTGTTTAAAAAAAAGGCCCTAGTTAGCATTCCATACACTGGAAAATTCCTCACCTGAAGGCACAGGAGTATTCTCCTGCCTGAGACAGAAATGAGAGAATGCGAGTTAAAAAAAATAAACTTTCTCTGTGAACATCAGGAAGAAATCAGGTTTTTTGCTTGCTCCAGTAAAGCAGGCTTCCTCTGCAGTTCCTGAACCAGTGCCCCAGCAGGTATCTATCTGTCTTGAAGTTGCTGACACTGTGCAGATTTGCAACAGTGAGGGGTTTTACTTCTAATCTGCTGATTTTGACATCACCCTCACTGCTGACTTAATAAGCCCAGTGTCATAAATAGGATTACAGACCCCAAAGGTCTAATTCTCAGCTCCTGAATACACTGAAGAGTAACAGTAACTACGGTAAATAATTACCTCAAATCAGATCAAAATTACAGCTTTGAAACTTGAACGCTGGAAATGTTTGTTCAGTGATCTGTAGGGTGAGAGTCACTTGTCTTTATCCAGCTCCCAGAGGAACAAGATGGCACCCAACAAACAGATGTCAACATCAAAAGCGGTGCCTTTGTAAGCACAGCATAGAAAGCAACACTGAAATCAGCTGGAACCAGCTGAAAACTGGTTTAGCAGGGGGAACATGGCAGAAATGTGATTTTTTTGTTCTTTTGGACTTGGATAAAATCAGGATCTGATTCTCAAAGTACAACTCTAACATGTAGTTCTCACAGAGTGTGATGGGAATTAAATAAATGCTTCAGGAAGCTAATTTTTATCAGGAGAGTTAAAGCTTGTTCTTTGCTTGCTTTATGACTCCAATTTTCAGATACTGCCTGATTGCCAGTATGCTCACATGGGATATTTTTTCACCTGGATAATTATAATAAATATTCAACTTTTATGTCACTACTTGGATGTAGATTCAAAACAGTGGCTTGTAAAAGAGAGTATTTTATAGAAAGTGGAGAGCCAGTGAAGTTATTTGCTAATAACCCGAGGAGGTTAGTAGGACACTAAAGGATGGGACTCAGGCTTCCTGCCTCTTATCTGGTATCTTCAGTCACATTGTCTCTTACAATCATCAGCCAGTTTTAGCTGTTGTATTTTGGGCCAACATTAGTGAATGTATCTGCTTTAGGATACATACATGCAAATTGTTCAGGGTGTTTTCTAGCAATCATCAGCAATGCTAAGTGAATGACATTTCTAGATGTCATCAGCTCTCTATACCCCCGGATACTAATGTGCATATGTAAAATAGAGGCAGCTATATGTTTTAGCACATGGAAACATGCAGTCATGAGCCCATAAAACCACTTCCTCTCTCTCACAGAAATATATACACATATACCACTTGTGGCAGGTAAAAATAAGTACACCAAAGGGAGTCTTTTTAGATGGGCATGTATTGTGCCTGTCTTATCAACTTGATGAATTTGATTGTAATTGCTGCAATACTATAGAACTGTTTTCTAAATAAGATTAAATACCATAAAGATGCTTACATACATTCTGGGCAAAACCAGTTTCCTATAGAGAGCAGCAGAGTCAAACCATAGAAGGCAGGAAGTAGTCAAACAGGAGAGGGAAGAAAAATGTATGGTTAAGAAAAAGACTTGAAAAATTACGCAACTAAGGAAAGACCAAATTGAAAGCTGTTTAGATTTGCTGTAGCTGTAATGTGTGTTCTGCTTATTTAAATAAGGTCTACATGATTATCTTCTCTGCTGTTCAGTAAGAATAGATCTTACTGTAGTATCTGCCGCAACACATGGTACTTTTGTTATCTCGGATATGCAGCCCTCTTATTAGAGAAGCACACTAACCAATACATAACATGAACTTTTGACCATCCTTAATGTTTGGAGATGAAGAATTTATTCCACTACTACTAGCAGATGCAAAGGGCCAAGTTTGTATTCCCAAGGGTGAAGATTAGTCTGTTTTTATTTTAGATTTTGCAAAATTTTTTTTGTTCTCTTTTTGTTGCTACCTGTTTGTTTGAAAACACAGGTTCCCCATTCTGGACTTTATTTTAATGCAGTTCTGAGATAAAAAATTGCACTTTCTTACTTATGAAACTAAGGCTTTTTCACCAAAATGTTGGACTCACTTCTGGACCTTAGTTTCCTTCAAAATTTCTTTACTCACCCTGCATGCCTAAATCCCTGTCTTAAATGTTAAGTATCAGCCTTCAACATTCACTTGCTGAGAAAAAAAGTTTTGCACTTTCCCTTCTTTCTTTTGTACTGGTAGATATCTATCTGCTTGCTCTTTTCTATCAAGGTGGGGTGTGTGCCTCAGAAACCTCATTTTTATCATATCTGGTATTTCACCCACCTCCTGGAAATCCAGCACCACACTCCAGCTTCTAATCCTGAGAACGATAGCTCTATGGTGACCCATCTTCCATTTTACCCATGGCAGGCTCTGCCCAGTCTTGTAGACAGAAGAGGACAAGAGTCAGGGTCTCTACAGCAGTGGTCTGACACTACACTGGGTCAGTTCCGGGCCAAATAATGTATCTGTAGTTCCACTGAACTCTTATTTTTTATACATGTGTTACACTGGGGCTACGAACTCCTTGCTGGTCGTTCAAAGAAGCATCCACTTGACTTCAGGTAAATAGCTTTGCCCCAAAGTAAAGGAAAATATCTTTCAGATATTTAGTTCTTCCTTCTTTGTTCTTTCTAAGTTTTCCCATAGGGAGGAATGTGTAGTATGGCATGACTCATACAAGCATTTATAAATAAAACATGGCTTTTGTCTGGTAAGGTGGCTTCATAGCTTTCGGTTTCAAGTTAATCTTATTATTTGACATTTTTGTAAACAGGACAAAGCTGGAATAAGCTGGAATTTTTTTTTTAATAGTTCAACTAAGATAATTACATTCTTCTCTCTGGCAAGACAACTTTTTAGGAAGAAGAGATAGGCTGGTCACTAGTGATTTACCCCTTCAGCGTTTCTCTTGGGTTCCTTTTTAATCACCATTCATATCAGGATACTTTAAATACTTTACTGGTGGTTGAAAAACTGAATATGAAGGAACAATATGTGCTTGTAGCTCAGAAGGCCAATCACATCCTAGGCTGCATCAAAAGAAGTGAGGCCAGCAGGTCAAGGGAGGTGATTCTGCCCCTCTACTCCGCTCTTATGAGACTCCACCTGCAGTGCTGTGCCCAGCTGTGGAGTCACCAACACAAGAAGGACATAGACCTGTTGGAGTGGGTCCAGTGAAGGGTCACAAAAATGATCAGAGGGCTGGAGTATCTCTTCTATGAAGACAGGCTGAGAGAATTGGGACTATTCAGCCTGGAGAAGAGAACGCTCTGGGGAGACCTTACAGTGGCCTTCCAGTACCTGAAGGAGGCTACAGGAAAGCTGGTGAAGGACTGTTCACAAGGCCATGTAGCGACAGGATGAGGGGCAATGGTTTTCAACTAGAGCAGGGTAGATTTAGATTAGACATTGGGAAGAAGTTCGTTACTATGAGGATGGTGAAACACTGGAACATGTTGCTCATAGAGGTGGTGGAGGCTCCATCCCTGAAGACGTTCAAGGTCAGGCCTGATGGGGCTCTGAGCAACCTGATCTAGTTAAAGATGTCCCTGCTCACTGCAGGGGGGTTGGACTAGAAGACCTTTAAAGGTCCATTCCAACCCAATGCATTCTATGATTCTATAGAATGCCCATTTTCTTTTAACATTTCAAAATCTTGGTGTGTCTGGATCTGTAGGGAGGAATATGTGTTATTACATTTTTCTAGTAGTTAAACCATCTGAATGCAAAATAGAAGCACATGAATTAAAAAAAGGAAATGTGAACAATTGCTTCAGATTTAAGTCTTTTGAGTCAAACTGATTTTGTAGTCACAAAAGTAAACAAAATGGTATGTGATATTTCTTCAAGATCAAGAATTAGTGAAAAACAACAGGGAAATGTTTTCCTGTTATGATTTTTGTGAGTTTGTTTGCTTTTAAATATTCACAAGTTCCCTAAATGGCTCAAGAATTTCTCATTAAAAATCAAATCCTTGAGATAATTAGCAGATATTTCCTCCCATGGAATCTCCCTTTAAAACGTGACCTAAAAACATGGAGATGTTTATTATTTCTTTCCTAGTAAACATCTAATTAAGCACTGATTATTGTAGCTAGGCCCTAATTCCTAAACCAGAGCTCTACCTAACCATCTAGTCCATATCACAATCATTACAGAATCACAGAATCACAGTGCACTTCATCCAAGCTTTCCGTGTGTAATGACACCTATATACACAATTTTGCTTTGAAAATACAACTGTATGGCAGTAGTTTACACACGTTCGGTTACCACCAACTTTCATCCCTAGGAAGGAGAATGTGTGCATGAACTTCTAGATATTTTAAGAATAACATGCACATTTTTTACTAAGAACAGCTGCATCATATGCTTCTAGGTGGATATTCAGTTACGGATTCATATAGAGAAAGCAGTGCTCTGCCTTTCAAACCATTTGTGCCTTGTTTACTCTAAAGGGCTTTTTAAATTTTTTTAAAGTTTTGCATAGTTATCACTTGAAATATACAGAAATTGTGGCTCAAGTCCCGTAAGAAAATAAATAAAAGACTCCAGCACATCCTGTGGTGGCAGAAGGCTCTAAAGCTATTTTAAGGATTTATTCTTGGCAAAGCAATTCACACAGATATTTGAAAAACAAAATAACCAAAAAAACCCCTAGTCTTAAACCATCTTAAGGCCTTCATGCTACAGCATGCTTCAGCCTTCAGCTGAAGGAATTTTAATTTCACCAGTGACAGAAAATTATTAATAGGTTATCTGTCCTTCCATCATGAGCCAGAGCTTTTTATTCTCTCTTTTAGTCTGCTCTATGTGGGAGAGCAAGATTTCATACTTTCATGATTACTTCTTGTTTCTTTTCCTTCCTAGAATGATAGGACCATGATGGCAAAATGCTACTGAGGCTCTGGAAATCAGTCAGTCCAGTGTCTGAATATGAGGCTGAGGAAAAAAGAGCAAGGTATTGTTTAGTAGATAGGTGCAGGAAATATGTTATTAACTCTGCAAGGAAAAAGGAAAGGTTTTAGCAAGAAAGATAATAGGGCAATTTTTGTCACATGTATAGAATCACAGAATGGTTTGAGTTGGAAGGGACCTTAAAGATCTTCTAGTTCCAACCCCCCAGTTAAGGGCAGGGGCACCTCCCACTAGACCAGGTCGCTCAATGCCTCATTCAATCTGGCCTTGAACACTTCCAGGGAGGCGGCTTCCACAGCTTCTCTGGGCAATCTGTTTCAGTTTATCACCACCCTCAGTTGACAAGGCAATGGTAGGATAATGCTGGAAGATGTGAATCACTGCAAAACCATACAGATGTAAGTGCTGAGAAGCTGCATTTGAGAGCTCTCTCAGTTATGAGGTTGTTAATAATCCAAAATTAAGAACTCGTAATAGCTTAGGGTAAATGTTTCCTATTTAACCAGCCTGTACCAGGGCTGGTCTTCAGGCCGTGTGCCTGGCCATATATGTATTATTATACTTTCTACTAGGGGCTAAATCTACACATCACTTCTGGTATCAAGCACAACAGGGAAATTAACCAAATGAATTGCTCCATCAGCTAAGAGTGGCCATATACCATTACTCAGGAAAAAGCTAATCTTCCTTCACTCCTGACCATGCCCGGAGAGGCAATTTTTCCTCTATTGAATCCAATTTAGTGTCAGACTCCACTCCTGGCCGTGCACTTATAACCGACCTCTCCCCAGAACTCAAATACATGAGTGCCCTTTGAACTCCTTGGCCACCAGGTGGTGGTAGCAATACCACCAGATAGTCAGCTGACCACATCCTCCAGCTTTTGTTCTTGATTAATGAAAACATTCTTGGCAAAAGCTTTTGCTTTAGTTCATCCTTCACTGGTCCAAGATTTCAAGTGACATAATGTGAATGCCCCCAGCCATTGTTCTTAATCATGGCCCTGCTTCCAAAAAAAACAACAAAAAAACGAATCAGTCTTATTCTGGTATTCCCGGCTGGAGCGCACTGTTGACCAGCCAGCTTTGAACAATTCTATTTCTTCAGAAAAATGTATCAAATTTCTTAATAAGTGCATACTAAAGCATTGGGTTTTGTTGATTTGTACTTTTTTTAAGTAGTAGTAGTAGTAGTATTTCCAGTGGAAGCTATTCCAGCAGAAAGGACAGTTTGCCAACAACACTTTCTTATAGTTTTCTTGACTGACCTTGTTCTACCTAGCATGAGCAAAGGCACCTTTGGATTGACGGTTGGACGAGTTGTTTTTTCTTCAAAGATTTCTTTCTAGCCCACAGTGTGAAAAGCATCCCGTTCTTTTCTTTCTCTGCCTCAGTTTACTTCAACTATAAAATTAAAGTGATAATTTCTCTTGTAAAATACCTACATCTGTGGATGGAAAGCATTAGAGAAGAACTAATTGCTGTTATGCTTAAACATTCCAGCGTTGTGATTAAGTGAGTTTTATGCCTTGATAATTATATTTCACTGTGAAAGAGTGGGCAACCATCCATCAAACTTACTGGCTGTGACTGAAATTCTAAGCTGGCAGAAATTTTGTGATAGAGTCATTGATAACTATGGTTATGAGTAACTCTGAAACAAAGGTGTGAAAGAATTCACAGCCTCTTCAGACTGACATTATTTATAGTACATCCCAGGATGAGGTAAATTTCAGTCATGTATGGCTTGTTTAGAAGCCTAGTAAATTTTTATCAGTCTCCTGAATGCTAACAGATGAAAGACTGTGTTCAAATCTTTAAGTCTTGTACAGTAGATAGAACAGGAAGAGCTAATTGGTGCTGCTGGCATTCAGTGTCAAGGTTAGCATGAAATAAAGCTGTTTTACAAAATTATTATTTCTTGTTCTGTACAGATGGATTTGATTTGTAGTTTGGAAGTTTCACAAAGCATCTGTAGTACCCAAAGGAAAGTAAAAGGAGTAGAATAAATAGAAAGCGTAATAGGTACATAGCATGGCTTTAGAAAGACATCCACTTCAGACAGCTTCAAGTACAGCTTCTGAAGTCCTTATTTGGCATTTCTTCTTCTTAAATCAATGTTAAGCAAGGGCCACATGATTTCACTGTTAATTAAGTAAGAGCTTGTTCCAGGCTTATATAGAACAGAGCCTCTTTTTACAACCTCTTCCTTTTAAACCTTTCACTGTGTTTTTTTGAAGAGTGAAGTTCTCTGTAAGCTAGGACACGCAAAACATTGACCAAGAAGCAGTCATACCTTGGTCTGTGTACAGAATGGTTAAAATAGACACTATGTCCTGGCATCCCAAATTCCATCCATGCACATGCAGACTAATGTCCCTTACAGTGATATGACAATATCAGAGCTCCTATCTCATCCAGAAAGCCCGTTTGTTGACCTTCATTAGGTTGTGGCAGAATAACACCTTTGAAAATCTCTTCAGCAGTAAGTAGAGTATGTTTTGGCTCCTAGGAGGACAGATGCAAAAGTCAGATCATAGAATCATAGAATGTTAGAGGTTGGAAGGGACCTTGAAAGTTCGTCTAGTCCAACTTCCTGCCAGAGCAGGATCCCCTAGGGCAGCCACCCAGGAACATATCCAGGAGTGTTTTGAAAGTGTCTAGAGAAGGAGATTCCACAACCACTCTGGGCAGCCTGTGCCAGTGCTTCACCACCCTGACAGGAAAGAAGTTTCTCCTCATGTTGAGGTGGAACTTCCTATGTTCTCGCTTAAACCCATTATTTCTTGTTCTGTTGCTGGGCACCACTGAGAAGGGATTATCCCCTTCCTCTTGACACCCACCCCTCAGATATTTATACACGTTAATAAGGTCCCCTCTCAGCCATTTCCTTTCAAGGCTAAACAGCCTCAGTTCTCTCAGTCTCTCTTCATAGGAGAGATGTTTAAGTCCCTTCATTACCCTCGTAGCTCTCCGTTGGACTCTCGCCAGTAGGTCTCTGTCTCTCCAGAATTGGGGAGCCCAAAACCGGACACAGTATTCCAGGCGTGGTCTCACCAGGGCAGAGTAGAGGGGCAGAAGAACCTCCCTAGACCTGCTGGACACACTTTTCTCAATGCACCCCAGGATCCCATTGGCCCTCTTGGCCACAAGGGCACATTGCTGCCCCATGGACAACTCACTGTCCACTAGGACTCCAAGGTCTTTCTCCATGCAGTTGTTTTCGAGCAGGACATCCCCTAATCTGTACTGGTGCCTGGTGTTATTCTTCCCCAGATGCAGGTCTCTACACTTGTCCTTACTGACCTTCATAACGTTCCCTTTGCCCAGCTCTCCAGCCTGTCCAGATCTCATTGGATGGCAGCACAGCTTTCCTGTGTGTCAGCCACACCTCCCAGTTTCATATCATCAGTGAACTTGCTGAGGGTGCTCTCTATCCCTTCATCCAAGTCATTGACAGAGATATTGAACAGAACTTGTCCCAGTGGTGATCCCTGGGGAACACCCGATGACAGAAGAAGATAAATCAGGTATCACATATTGGTACAAAGGAGAGAAGTAGAAAGACAAAACACTGTTCCTGCAAACCAATATCACTGAAATGTGACTAAATTCACAGTGAAACAGTGGTATTATGTGTTGTATAACCTTTTAAAAATGTCATTTTTTTGTGCAATAAGTAACGAATGACTCAAGGCTGGACTTAGCCACTGTTACATAAAGCACTGTGTACTTGAAAACCTGGGAAACCTCTACTCCAGTGGTGTTGAAATTGCTGCATAAAGCATCTAAATTCCCTAGATATTGAAGAGGGAGAATTGGATGCCTAAAAATAAGATTCACCATGCCTAACACACAGTGTGGAGTGGAGTCTAAGCTAGCAAAGAGTAAATGCCTGAGAGGAAAAGGTTCTGTTTATTCATCTCCTCTCCCCACCTTGCCCACTGGCAACTTTGTGGTAGGTACTTATGTGAATGGAGGCTTCAGAGCCAAAAGATGTTTTCTGATTCCAGGCACCATCTCCATACATTTCCATAGAAATGACTAGCTTACTTTCTTTCAAAATAGCAAATCAGTTCATTCCACTCTTATAGTTAAAACATTTACCTCCTCAGCCTGAAGCATTCAGAGCTGCAGCTCCTGCTCCCCTGCCCAGCAGGTAATGGGTAAGTGCTGGGGTGATGGGAGCTGTGTCTGCTACTTCTTCATCTGGACCACTCTGCACTGTGAAATGGAAGGCCCCATAGTGGGAGCTGCTTCTGTAAGTTTGTAGATAGAGGACGAGATCTGAGCAGAGCTGAAAGCCCAGGGCTTCCTTCTTTATCAGTAATGCCCTGTCCAAAACCTTTGGCCTCACTTGTGTATTGAAGCCCTGTCTGGTTCACGTGGACTATTAGTAAGAGCAGAATGTAACTCTTAAGCATTAGCTTAAGTAAACTAAGATATTTTATTGCTTTCCTTTATGTGTGAGCATTTGTCATTCTATACTTCTGACTAACTTTAACAGGAGTTGAGGGATTGACATTGAGAGAAGAATTAAACTTTTTCCAGTGAATGACATCAATGCAGCCCTTAGCACATTTCAGCAAATCACTTTTCTGTGCTACATAGTAGTACTGTATGAAGAAATAAGTGCAAGCTTTACTCTTTGAGTTCAGCTGGCTGCCCTCAAGACTCTGGAAATGAGCTGGATAATGCATCTCAAGAATGAGTTCATGAAATAATAGCTGCTATAGACAGTGAAGTTATAAAAGTTATTTATTTCTCTCATAATAACCCTAGTTGACTGGTGTGTGTGTAGGGGGGAATTGAAAAAAAATTCCAAACCTATGCAATAAAAGGCTCACATTATGCATTACTGTAATTTCATTTAACATCTAGACACCCATATGCATTTACTGTTTTGCTGGGATGGTTTAAATACCCTGAGCTAATTATAGGACAATATTTTCCAACTTAAAAGGGTTAAATTGAAAGTACTGCTAATGAGATGCCATTCCTGACTATTAAATGGAAAGAAGAAGGGTCTATTTAATTATAAAGTATGTAAAAATCATAATCATCTTGTAACATAACAACTCTCATCTGGATTATTATTTTTGTGCATATTTATAAACACTGCCTGACACATTATTGAGTTGTTTAACATTATGTGAATGTAGTTATTTTACAGAATAACAATATTAACACTGTGAGTTAGTCTTCTGTTTATTTCACCAAGTATATTTCATATATTTTAAATGTATTTCTCCTGTATCAGAAACAAAGTGTAACAAATTGTGGAGGAAGTGGGAATGACAGAACGAACTATTAATCTTGTCTGCCAATACCTCTGTATATTTCCTGTGCCCATCAAGGTATTAATACATTTCACTTTAAAGCGCTATGAAGTTTACTGCAACTAACAATTCTGAGCAACTTATGAGATGAACTGAAAAGCAGATTATGGTTTTTTTCCTCACATTTCTAAAAAACTGGAGTGTGAATAACTTTGAGAATTAATTACTGAAAAAATGCCAAAAGTTTCTTGGATGTCACTTACTGGAAAGCTTTTAGTCCTTTTTTTCACAGCAGCCACATGACTTTTGTTAGTTCTTTGCCTTCCCTCAGCTGGGAAGAGCTGCTGGGAGTTGTCAGGTGGCACTGCTTGTACCCGCCGTGAGGCAAAACTGCATGGAAAGGTTAGCTGTGATGGAGATAGATAGGGGGCAACTGAGATGAGGCATGCAAGGGAAGCAGGTAAAGGAAGGTGATCACAGAATCACAGAATGATCTTCGTAGTATGCCTAATTTGCAGGTACCTCATGGTTAAAGGAGAGGCACAAGTAATTTGAAAGTTTCAGAGCACACCACTCAGCCACTGTGTAGGGTCTCTGGCAGATTCCTGGGGACTTCTTGCTGTGACATCTGTCAGCAGATAAGCTGGAGATGTTTACGCCTGTGGATTTAAGGACTAGTTAGTGAAGTTAATTGCATACCTAATAGAAGCCTTTCTTGAACTTCTTGAACACACAGAACTTCTGTGAAGTAAGCAAAACTTTTGACTGGAGGGAAGCTGTACACATCTCACAGTAGATCAAAGACAAAGTGAAGTATATATATTATGGCTCTACTGGGGTGTTATATATCACTTCAAGAGGGTGAAGTATCTTAACTCTTTATCTCCTGGGTTTAGAAACTGAGGTTTTACTAAACTAAGTATTGTGAAAAGTCACAAAAATTATGAACTATCATTAGCTCCCTGTTAATAGCTTTTTTCCATGGAATTTCAATGAGTATATATGTCTTGGGTTACAATATGTAACCAA
>NW_009725703.1:0-14888 GCF_000703405.1 Apaloderma vittatum
GAACGTGGGCAAGTTGAGCTCTGAGAACCGCAGTGAGGCGTGTAGACGCGTGTTTGCCTCGGCACAAGGCCGCAGGGGGCCGAACGCCTTCCGGGGGTTTGCCTCCAGCCTGGCTGGGGACCTGCCTCTCCATCCCCTGCCTTCGGGAACAAAAGAAGGAGCAAACGTGGTTATTCCAATACATCCTTTGTTTACGAGGTGTTTTGTGGGGTCTTACCTACTTCTTTACACCAGGAGTAATTCAGAAACGCCTTTTAAAAGCCCGGCGGTTCTCAGTAGCTCCAGAGAGCGCTGGCGTCGCTGGTTGTATCTGAGAGGGAAGGGTTTGTCACCCAGCTGGCACTTGCCCACCCCATTCTTAGGTTACTTGACACCCATATCGGTTGAAAATACACTGAGAAATAACGTAATTGCCTACCAGGAAGCGGGAATTACGTTTTAAGGGCTGCTGTCACATACCAGATGTTAATATTCATTGCTGCTAGACGTGTTTTAGAACCAAGGCAGTCCTTGAGCTGCGACACCCCAGGGTGATTTACATAGGCATCAGTTATGCAATCTCTTTCTGAGGGTGCTGAAGTACAATGAAAAAAAGTATTTGGTTGGAGTTCTGAGCTGGTTTAAAATGCACTACTGAAATGGCTAACAGAACAAACTCGTCTGAATACTTCTGGTCATATGAATATTATTGGGATTATATAGATCCAGTTCCAGTAGATGGAAGCAAGCTGAAGGTTAATAAATGTAAGTACTGTAGAGTGGTAGGTGCTGATCTAGTACAGGAAAAATGTTGCGTAGCTTGTCTCACTGACTTTATTTTTGTTTTCCTTGCACTAGAGACCATGCCAGGTTATATGTATGGTGTTTGTATGGATGAGTGTCTGCCTTCCAAACTGACTGTGCTCTGATTGTGGTTACTAATACTGAAACTCTTTGATCTATTTTACGGTATTTGAAACTGTAAGACTGCTAATACTTGCTTAGAAGCCATTTGTTAAGTGGAAATGTAATGACTTGCAGATTTGTAGTTTGAGGTGTTCATTAGTTGTATGCTACTATGAGAAAAGTTGACTGAATGCACAGGCTTTTTCGTAAGACTGTCGTGTTTTCATTTTGGGACATAAGACTTGTGTTACAATTGATAAACATTCAAAATTTTAGTAAAAGAAGAAGTTTATGTTTCTACTAGCCAGTAACAACCGGCTGAAAACATACTCTGTTACCTCCTATTTTGATTTAGTGCTGCTAAACTGTAAGGTAAAGTAACAATATACATTATTGTCAAAATCCTTTATTGCCATGGAAGCTGATTCTGCTGGGTTTAGAAGTTTATTTTCAAAAAATATAATACGAAATAGCATTCACCAAATTCACCCTACAATAGTTAATTCCATTTCAGACTTGGTTTTGCACAATGAGATAGTGGTGTCTTTTTGTGGTTACTTAAAGTGGCAAGTAATTTTTTTTTATTTTTTTTTTTCCAATGTAACTGCATTGGTTAGGTTTTGATAAGACAAACTGACGAGTATGAGCGATTAGTTTGACCAGGTATAGTTGAATGGATTGATGAAGACTCAGAGAGAGCAGATAGAGGCATGTTTGAGTCATTTAAGCTGTAGGCAGCATTTTCCCTCGATTTCTGCCGAGTCTCTACCTATGGCTCTACCCTTGCTTGAGTGACAAAGTAATGGGCTTTACTGGTTGCTATTTAGTTTACTGAAGACAACTACAACTGTCTGGTTATGGTTTCAGAGATTAAAATTGCTTTTCCCAAGGTTAGTACAGTGATCTGGTGTGTAAGAAAGTTGTGATACTCTTTCAAAATATTTTCATGTCTTTCTAATAGTGAAGATTGAACTGGGCAGCTCTAGGAGCTTTGTATGCTTTGCTTACCTTATGAGAGCACGAATAAGGAAGAGAGCAAAAACTTATTCTGCACTTCCTCTAGAAAAGCATTTTTGTCTGCTCTGATGAGCCTAGGGATTATTGCCTCCAAATTTAGAGCAACATCCCTTTAAGAAGGAGACATAGCCAGATCTTTCCGTATATAAAATCTGAATACTGTAGAGCAACGTCTAGTACAGCTAGGATCAGGCAGGTTTGGAGCAGCTTCTCTAATTCTTTTAATTTTTAAGTTGGGGCAGATAATTTCCTCCAAATTCTCCCAGGAAAACCCCAAACTACTGAGTTAAGCTTAGCTGTAAGCCCCCTGCATGTGGCTAGCTTAGCAAAAATGAGAACCTAGGAAACTAACCTCTGCCCTTTTTTATTCATTAATAACATCTGTCTAACGTTTGAGTTGCCTGTGTTTCTTTAACAGTATTTCCCTCCGTGGCAGTTTATAGGATATTTCTCCTTACCTAGCTGCCTGTTTTCTTGAAACTTGTAGGAATTTTGTTTCCGAGAGAAGATGCTCACCTTCTATTAAATTTAATTGAAATTCATTGATAGTTTTGTGGAGGAAATTAACGCAGACATCTGTGTGAGTGCTTACGAGTGATCTCCTAAGCCTTATATCCATCAAAATGCAGATTAAACCAATCCTGTATTGATTTATTATTATTATTTTATTTATTCTCTCTCTCTAAACAAGTAAAGAAGTCTGGCACCTTCCAGATCTTTTTTTTTATATTCTAAGGAAATTATTTATGAGATCGTGTTTTGTGTTTATGCATCTGATCTGCTTGTAACTCCAACTTGTTGATCTAGTTACAAATGAGCACAGGCCTCAGACATACAAAACATCTTCAAGTTACAACAGCTGGTGGCTGGATAATGGAGGAAGAGCATGGTGAAGACCTTCACTGACAGAAAGGCTACAGGGTGAGATCACGCCCTGTTGGACACCAAAGGATACTTTGGGCTCGGCATTAGGAAACAAATCTGCAGTAAAGCCCACTTCTGCATTTCAACTGCTCATCTCCCAGGCAAAGAGGAAGGAGGAAGATGGGATGTTTATTTTTTCCCTCTAAGCAGGTTAATGTTAAGGCACTTTGAATTCCCTGGGTTGGGTGTTCAGGGTATTTCTAGGCAGCTGTCAAAATGGTGTTCTGCTCCATGATTTGTGACTTTTAAGGAGCCCATATTAGCTGTACCAATTTCTAAACTAAAAAACGTTGGGGTTTATTTTCTGATAGCTAAAGAATTCCTGTTCGGTCCCCATGTGTTGCCTGATCTAGTTGAGAGGTGGCGTCCCTGGCGGCAGGGAGGCTGGATTAAAATGATCTCTCAGGTCCCTTCCAGCTTAGGCCATGATATGATATGATACGATAAGCGAAATTGGGGTTTTTTTGTTTGTTTGTTTGGTTTTTTCTTCCTATAAAAATAGACATTTTTCCATGTCAGCAATCTGGTAGGAATGCAGACTGCATCATCTTGATATTCTTATTCTTCCTTTCCCAAATACCAGTGGGAGAACAGTCAGTTACAAGTTATTAAAAAAACAAACAAAGAAACAAAAACCACCACCAAGGGAAATTTTTACCATGTTTTGAATAAAAGCACTAGTCAAATAATGAATATACTTTGTAGGTTTTCCTATTTTTGTATAATGTTTATATTCTTACACCTGTAAAAGCCACCATTAGGATTATTGTCTTCATGTGCTTTGAATTAAGTAGACAAAGTTAGTGCAGCAAGTCTTTGCCCTTTGTGCTGGAGATGAAATGTGATGATAGCCACAAATATTCCAAGGTTGTCAAAATCTAAGATACCTCCAAGATCACAATAACCGCTGTATCAATATTCCAGAGGACCTCTGCTGATGGACTGCAGGGGGACCTGAGCATTTGTTTAGGTGCATTACTGAATCAGCCCAAAGGAATCATACGGTTGTCATGACCCCTGGGATAGGATTATGGCTCCCTAATTCAATTTTGCTTGTGTCTTTTGGTTTTTATTTTTTATTTCATATAAAACAGAGAGCTGCATCTCTATAGTCTCTCTTCTCTGTTACATGGCCTGTCCCTGAAGCATTGTGAGGCCATGTTTGTCTGATGAAAATGAATTTAAATCCAGCTATAAAGTCATGGTCTTACTTTCTATTAATAGTGTTGTGCAGCTCTTTCCATTCTGCATAAAAATAATAAAAGCTTTATAATTGGCCCATGAACTAATAAGCTATTTAAAAAACACATGTGCACTCACACACACATACACACACACACAAAAGATGACTGTAAAATTATTTTGCAATAGAGAAGCTTTTTTATAGATTGTTAGAATATGTTATCCCAGTAAAAAAAAAAATCCTAATTGCAGGACTTGAAAAACAGGAAGTTCCATTTATCACTTAAGAGCTCAAACCCCCCTGAGACCTGGAGCAAATTTCATTTGCTTTAGTGAATTCCATGAATCCCATTAAAGCTGCTTTTAGAAGATGAAACAAAAATAGATCTGATGATAGGGAATTCTGTAAATCCAAACTCTTCAGTTCTGTCCCAGTGGCTTTGAGCACTTCAAAAAATTGAGCTTTTCAAAGTATCCCTGGACCATGAGCTTGCTGCTCTTTTTTTTTTTCTTTCTTTTTTTTTAACCGGGGTCTCCTAATTGTCCCTTGAGGAGCTGGGATGGGACAATAGC
This sequence comes from Apaloderma vittatum, assembly GCF_000703405.1. NCBI lineage: Eukaryota > Metazoa > Chordata > Aves > Trogoniformes > Trogonidae > Apaloderma > Apaloderma vittatum. The sequence continues at coordinate 4,582 of NW_009725703.1, forward strand.
ACCCCATTGCTTTTTCCCATAGAAAGTTTGAGAAGAGCAGGTCAGAGTAAGTGAAGCTCAGTAAAACTTTTTCTAACAGAGAAAGGATAAAATAAGCTGACCCTCCACATTTTTATTTCTCAGTAGCCCAGCCAAAACTCAGCTTTCCAATAAGATTCTGCCTGGGTCAGCTCTAGTTTTAGGTTCAAAAGGAGCTGGAATAATTCCCCCTAATCTCTTTGTGGCTCTGATGACAACACGTTCTGATCTTTTTCACAAAGAAACACCTAATCAAACATGTTGGACACGTTTCAAAGAACACAATGTTTTCTGTCCTTTCTGATGGAAGATTTATTTTATCTTGGTCAATATTTGTCGCTGAAGTCAATGACCTTTCTTTTTCACCTCAGCCTAAGTGAGTAGCAGGTTATGAAGTCAGGGCATTTCTTGACTTGTGGCCCTGCAGAACACCCAGCCTTTTTCAAGGCTTGGGCTGGGACATTCACCACCACCCTGATCCCAGGAAGGAGCGTTTTCAGAACAGTGACCAACCAAGCTACTGGGACAGGAGCATATTTGACAGGAGCTTATTCTTCCCATCTAATAGTGAGCCCCTGACTGAGGCAGCCATTCCAGCAGCACTGTAGCCTTCATTCATGAAAGAGCAACTCCCTTTTCTCACCAACTAGCTCCTAATTTAAAAAGTTTTCATGTGAATCAGGGATAACAGCAGTGGCAGGGGCTTAGGCTTGTTTATAGCAGTTGTGAACCCATGCTAGGAGTCCACTTAATTGTTCTTTAAGGAAACTGCTTAGTCCTGGTGAAGTAGATTGCATTTTGAACTATTTTATGTTGTTTACAGAAGTATTGCAGCTGAACAGGGGATAGTTCACATTTTCTTCCTCTGGACCAATGTGCTGTGAGGCGCTTTTCCACAAGCTTTCCGTGCTATTTCTCTTGACAGAAAATATTCCTTAAACCCATCATCTTAAAGATCATGGTTTGTCATACTTTTTCACCAGAGTCGGATTTGGCTGTACACTGAGCAGCTCAGTCTTGAGCACTGCACTGCTTGCCACACTGTGGTTCTGTAAAAGAAACAGCTACCCCTGCAAAGAACTGAAACTGTGAAAACCACCAGTGCTCAGTATTGCCTTTTAAATATACACATCAGTCACCATCACACTTACTCAATTTTTTTTTCCCTCAACCTCTCCCCCAGTGTTGGCCATGCACTGTTACAGTAAACTGCTAGGAGGCTATTAGGACTTTTAACAAATTGGCACTCAGATTGCTCTCTCTCAAGGCTTTAATTAAATTGAATTGACACGCCTTTCTTAGAGATCATAAATTATATTTTTGCATTTTATATTTGCTACGGTACCAGTGACAGAATTACTGTGTTGTGTCCACAGATTCTATTGTCATAGCCTTTTGGGTTGGGCTTGCTGCGTTTGTGACGTTTCTTTTCCTTATTTTACTGTATATGTCCCGCTCTGGATCAACTCCAGTAAAGTAAGTACAACTAGAAGTAAAGTAAGTATAGATAAGTGTGATAAAATAATCTGCATGAAACATTCATTCATTGCTTCAAGTCATCCAGCAATTGCAACATTTATAATTGCACACAGAGGTGACACTTTAGTCGATTTGAGTGTCTCTCCGCCCACATCTATTCACTGTCTGTATTAATCACCTGGATAAAAAAAGAAATCCATAACTGATGAGGTTAACAGGTGATGGAAAGGGGGGGGAACAATAAACCATGAGGACAGGCAGAGCAGCCTGGACTGCTTGGCGTGTTGGCAAACAACGTGCGTTTTTACTTACGCCGGCTACCCAAGTTGTGTACTGTGGAAGTAAGAGTGTCTGTTCTGTGCAGAGAATGGGAAAGTACCTCCTGTAAACCTCACCTGAGAAGGAAGCAGGAACCGTGGTGGTAAAGTAGGTGAATGCAAGCCCCCAAAGCAATTCTGTAAGCCTTGATCAAATTAAGAGGAAATTTGTTAGTGAGATCAGGAATACAGTAGTATGTGCACCATTGCTTGGATCACCCCAAGAATATTTACTGTTGGAGTGCACTCTTTAAAAGAGGGATTTTAAAGAAGTGGGAAGAATTGGGGAAAAAAAACTGACTGGAGTTCCAGAAACACACCCTACAGTGAGAGATACCAAATCACTTAGTTTCTCAAGGAGCAGTGGCTCAAACATGCTTCTTGTGAACTGCCTGCATTCTAAAGAACACTGGTGTCCAAATCAAGAGCCCCATGATCTGATCTAGTTAAAGCTGTCCCTGCTCACTGCGGGGGCATTGGGCTAGATGCCCTTTAGAGGTTCCTTCCAGGCCAACACATTCTATGATTCTATGATAACTATCAAATGGTAAAGTGCCGTACTAAAATGCAACGGGTGGGAGCTGTTGCTACACAAACTCATATTAACCACCTATTTTATGTAAGGGTAATGATTCACTGGAACAATTTAGAGTAGAATATTAAATGGGTTGTGATTAATTCTTTTTTTACTTGGTGACTGAACATCTGAAAAACATGCATTTACATTCATCAAGAAATTACTGTGAAGAGCTTATGGTCTATCATTCTCTGACCTGTTATGCAGAAGGTTAGGCAAGCTTCTTTCTTGCCTAAAATAAGTGTATGACTCAGTCCCTAAACACTTTTAAATTCTTGTAGATTAAATTAACTCAGTGAAATAATTGATTTACAATTGCCTGAAGATCTAGGGAATTTTTTATTTCCTTTTTTTGCAAATCGTGGCAGGACTATGACAATACCGTCCTTCCCAAAGGTGCCCCATATCTGAACTTTGGTCCTTGAACATAGTAAGCCCACAGCAAAAGTACAAATACACTTAGAGAGAGTATTAATCACTTGGAAGCATGGTGTTGACGTGGCTTGAATCACCTGCCAACCATGGCTGTGTAGCATTCACAGTGCCAGTCAGCTTAGCTGATGAGACAGCATGTTTAAACGGTACTTCTGTTAGGGCAGAATCTTCTTGAGTTAGCCTCAGGCCATTTCATTAGTGATTTAATTTTCCAAGTGTGATCCTATTGCTTTCACCTGAGTACCTTAATTTAAATTTCAGTAGAGCACAATTCAGTGTTAGGGAGACAGTCCTGGATCTGAGCTAGCAAGCAGCCCAATAAAGTGTAACAACCTCTTCAGGCTCCGAGTGTGCACAGTTTATCTAGTCCCACAGACAGAGATCCCAGGGTCCCACATTTGTGTCAACCAGATTGTTTTTGCAGCTGGGCTTGATGAAACAGGTAACTGTTCTCCAGTGGTGGACAGATGGAATAGCTTACCTAGTCTAGTAGTGTGTTTCCACCTGAAACTTCCATGAATGAAAAGAGAAGCTGCACAAATACCTCACTGTTGACAGGCATGCCCGTAGTCTCCTAAAAGATTATATATCATGGTTAATCTAGATTATAGACCCTGCCCTGTGAAGATAGCTGTAGTGGATGTGCCTGGTGAAGACACTTGGTGTGCAACACCCGCTAGTTGCATGGGAGTGTAGTGCTAACACTGCCTGTGGTTTTGAACTTCGTCTAAGGACAGGTTTCTGTTTGCAACTTTCTACATTTAGTTTACTTTGTTTGCTGCTAGTTTTTCTGGCAAACATGTTTTATGCAAACAAGAATGCATTTGCCCACTGCTCCTTCTAATCTGATCAGGACACAGAAAAATCAGCTCAGCAGATTAGGCAGAAGTTCAAGATTAGGTCACAAATGAGCAGAGGGAAACAAGTGTAATATGGCTATAAAAAGGAGCACTAATATTCTAATTTATTTGCACCCTAAGGCCTTCTGGCATGCTCACAAAAGGTAACAACAACAATAAAAAAGGCAACTTGCCCAAATAAGCCACAAAGCAGGAGGCAAGCTAACAATACAAGAAACACATGGAAATGGACATAAAATTACAGAGTAGCAGAAGCATGTTCCCATTAATTTACTGTTCCTAAAAAAATTTGGCAGGAGAAGTCTATATATACGAAAATCTGAGAGAGTTTGGAAGACTTAAAAGTATTAATTTTCTTAGTTTTTTTCACTTCGGCGTCATGTTACTGAGTGAAATACTTTACTTAAAAATATCCATTTTTATCCCTAATATGTTCTGTTTTGCCAATCAAAAGAGCTGTTGTGAACAAGACAAGTCTAGGAGTGTTTTGTGGAGAGCCCCAGAATTGTTAATGGAAAGCAGTACTGCATGATTTGCTTAGGCTTTGAAATCATCCTGTTTTATCATTTTTCTAGGCTTGAAACATACTGTAAGAAAGCAATATTAGGACTTAAGATACTATTCAACACCCTCGCCCCCCACAACTTGCCCTTTGTGATTTAGTTCAATTTGTTTGTAACCGCACTCCAACGACACTTCTCCCAATTCCAGCAATAAACTGAAGTGGAGGTGCCTGAAAGAAGTTCCCCCTGTTAACTTCCACCACCCTCCCCTGTTGTCTTCTTTGTTATGTAACCCATCCATTACCCTTGGCATGACAATAATTTAATTTCTGTATTGAGGTCTCCTGTCTCTTTACCCGTGATAATTCCGATAGTCACCCAGCAAACGTACATGCACGTCACTGGTCAAGGCTGGAGAACTTTTACCTTCACTGTTCCTGTGCTCATGCATCTCTCTGTCAAGCCCAGGGACATATAGGGCAGTGTGTACTCTTCCAGCTTGCTCAACCGCCTGGTGAAATGAGTGTGCTTTCAAGTCTGGCAGTTCCTAAGAGGGTACCTGCTCACTTCAGCTGAGTGTCAAGCAAACCCTCACCGCTGCGTGTCAGCAGTCTTTATTGCCAGCTGGATCTCTGTGAGGACCCTGAAGGTTGTTATGCTTTGGGCTCGTATTGTATCTCTTCCACCCATGTGTATGCCAAGGGTTCACTATTTTGGCAAGGGTGTGCCACCTACCATGGTCTGGTCTGCTGGGTTTTATACAGAGAAGTCAGTGTCAAAGTGTCTTCTGAAAGGCAGATGCAACAACTAGATCTGCTTGTGCCACAGCAGAATCCTTAGGCACTAAGAGGTCCTGGGCCTGAATCCACGATCTGATTGCACCACACTCTTCTCTGCAATACAGAGTAATTTGGTGCCAAGTCAGATGAGTGAGCTTGGGAGGAGGGGGAAGGTTGATGCTTGCAAGACAGCTGCAGCAAGAAATCCATGTCCCAGTCCCTTTTGTCACCATTACGCTATCCCTACAGAAATAAATAAAGAAAAAAGGTTTTGGGCATGAGATCAATTATTTCAAACCCATTAGTATGCCAAGGCAGTTGATTACCACACTGCTATAATCAAGAGCCAGTATTAACATTTGCTTCTGCTATGTTTCTTACTATCCAAAAATGATACAGAAAAATGAGGGTTAGTGGCTGGAGACAGTTTCCAACCAAGGCTGGAACTTCATGCAGTGGAAGAGGTGCAGGGAAAGTTCCTTCCTGGACCCCTCAGGAGGACATACCAGTTTCTCACCCCCAGGGAAACTAAAGGCTCTCTCCCTGAGAGCTGTGAGTGAGACCACTGTGAACATCCAAAATCTTCTAGCTATCACTTTCCCACCAGAATGTAATGTCAGGAGGAAAAAAAAAATGGATACCCAGAGAGCTGGAAGATCTGCATGTCTCATTCCTTGTCCACATTTCTTGCTGTTATAGTAGCCTTAGAGGGGTTCAGTCAAGGGACTCTGGACTCCTTGGCAGCATGAGCCTTCCTGGCTTCAGGCAGATTTCTTGCAATAACAAACCTGATTCACTGTTTAGATATTTTTTTCTCCTGACTGCTACCACCGTTTACCCAACATTTCTGGGGCATATGGTAACATAGCCTGAGCATACAACTTGCCAGACAGAGACGTGTGAGTTGGCCTGAAAACACTTGTTCTGCAGCCAGCTTTCTTCTCAGTTTGCAGGTGAGAGTTTCCTTCACGGACAGATAACCACGGATTTGGTGGACAGACTGTACAATGTCCACATGGTCTTTCAATTTTTTGCTCCATCCAGATCAATTGCAACAGCTGCTTCATTCCTGGAACTCAGGAACTGATTTGGATATTTGACAGCTCAGGGGTTTCGGTCCCTAGGACAAAAAAAAAAAAAACAACCCTGTAGCAATATCCCAGATCTCACATGAGGGCAGATAGTTTTCAGAGGGTTTCTTTTTTGGCTTACCTTCAAGACTGTAATATTCATTAGTGAACAAGATAACCACCATATATATACATCTTACAACAACAAAAAAAGTACCTATTCCTGTACACGAAGGCAGTGAATCTGATCACTGAAGGCACCATATTCCTCCAGATGACAGTAAGACGTGCCATAGCTCTACCTGAGCATGCTACCTTGTCTTTGGGGAGGGGAATTCCTTTTCAATACTATAGTAAGAAGATCCTCATGAGAAGTACTTCTGTGACTAAGCAAGACTTCTGCCCCTCTTCTCTATTTTCTTCGGCCTTCTGTTTCCTATCACAATAGACTGTTACCTGGAATCAAGGTAATTTGTCTCTCTATAAACTCACTTAAGATATATTCAACTGTGATCTCTGCCTCCTGTCTCACTGGTGGTCATCACATATTCTCACACCAGCTATCTTGAAATTCATAGCCAAGATCAACAAAGAGCTTATAAATAACTAAGTTTCTCAGTGGTACTTAAATTGTCACAGCCAGAACACCCACAGCACCAGTATTGATGGCTACATGACTTGCCTGCAGAGATTACAGCATCATTGCTTGTGTCAGAAGAAGCTGAGACAGCTAAGTCTTTACAGCTGGCTTCCCATATACAATGTTCCTGTGGATCCATCCCAATTTCTCCCCAGTATGGTTTCAGAATTTAATCTCAAAGAGCAGCTGTTGACAGAACCAGCTCCCTTTCATGTGAGCAGCTGTCAGACCCACAGGAACAGTGGCTGTAAGAAGGGTTAGCTAGGAGCTGTCAAAGCCTATTAGAAGATTTCAGTCATCAGTCCTCAAATTACAGCGTCTTCCCAGGGAAGTGTTCTCACTCATGTCATCTAAAGAAACGTGCCCTGTACCTTTTAGCAGGTCTCATGCCACAGAAGAGAGGCCTGGGGTTGGTTTCACACTTTGTAGAGCAGTGCTGAGGTTTTTCAGGGAGACCTGACCTCCAAAACTGGTGGGCTGGGGTTCTGTTTAGCACCAGCCACAGTGTGAACGTATGTGTGAACTCAAGGCCAGGAACAGTAGCCAGTGTCCCCCCGGACACCCTGTGCACTGAGGCTCTGCAGCGGAGGGAACACCGTTTGCTGAATGTGAGGTCAGAACATGCCCTGTGCAGCTGCTGCTCAGACGTTCTCCAAGACTGGTGGCACCAGGCAAACATCCACCCAGGTGGGCTGTGCAGTGGAATGCCCTGCCCAGGGACTGGGAAGCAGGCTGGCTCTGTTAGCATTAAGATGCTCTCTGTTGCTTTCTGAAGTTCTTCCTAGTTCTTGCCCATTTCTCCTACAAACCGAAAAGATAGGGCTTTTTGCTTTCAAACTGTTAAATGGTTTCTCAAAAAGGCTTCCATCTAATAGTGACCAGACACATGCAAGCGACAATCAAAAAAGCCAAAGTAACTCTTGAGCCATGCGTTCCAAGCGTCCTATGAGCAGCCATATTATCAAAACCAGCATCATCTCCTGAGAGGCTGCAGAAAGCCCAGTGCAGGCAGTCCTGAGATTATGTCAGCTCACGCTCAAGGGACATAAACCAAATCACTGACAACTCGTGCACTGGAGGAGATGTGAATGTTGCCCACCGAGGGCAGAGATGCTGGCTCCCAGAGTCTCTGCCTGGGTGCTAGACCTCCACAGAGGAGAACAAGATCTTGTAGCTATTAAGTTTGTCACTATTTCTCATTGCTATGCCTAGTTAAATCACAATACCATGACACTGCATCTTTGCTTAACTGATACAATTATTGAGTAAAATTATTGCTTAAAATGTACTTGTATTAAAAAAGACTGTAATTCTTCATTAATGAAGAATGCCAGAAGGTGATCACTATGGATAGACAGTGTGATAAATATGTGAAATTTTGAAATCACAAAATCACCTACTCTAGGCTTTCAAAGACTGTGTCTGTCCCCAGAATTCTATAAATACAAAATATTAGCTCTACTTTTTTTTTTTTCTGAATACCTCAAGTTTTTCTGTGTACCATGATTCACTGTGTTTAGAGAGAATAATTTATGAAAAGTCTTTGGTTCTCAATGAAAAATATTATGTCCAGGGTTGAGGCTTAAATTTAACACATTAATATTCCTTGAATAGGTCCATCTTAAGTAGCTGTCTAGTCTGTGCTATGTGACTGGTTGCTCCTCCTTGTATAACTGTATCTTTCATTCAGAGTGACTTTACAGTTACTGGCAGATCGCTGATGAAGATGCTGAACAGGACCGAGTGCTTATGGAGCCCTGCTAGAAACAGCCATGGTCAGAGATCATTGTCCAGTTATTTTTTGAGAAGCCTAATTCACGTAACGCCTGTTTAATGGGGCTTTGCATATAGTTCTTTTTAAAGGAGACAATATGGAATACTAAGTCAAACTCCTTAAATGCAGTTTAAATAGCTACATGTATGCAGCTAACTTTATCCTCCAAATTGTCTTCCTCTCAAAAAATGACATCAGATGTTTTTCATCATACCCGTCTTTCTATAAAAGCACACTGTCTGGAATTGGCTTTTCTACCTTTTGAAATACTTTTTCAGTTGTATCTTATCTTAGCTTCAATTCCATGATTTATTTTGTGGCTGAGGTCAGTTGTGCTGCCTTATAGTGACCCAGCTTGACCACTTCACCCTCTTTGAGTACTGGGACACTGGGTCTCTTCCAGCCTCCTGAAATTTCCCTGCTGTTCCAGGCATGGTTAACAATTAACAAACACCGGCCAGAGTTCTCCTCAGACAGTCTCTAGGTTTCTGAGATGCAAGTTCTCTAGCTGATTTTAAAATTTGGATAGCTGGCTGATAGCTACGTAATGGACTGGAAGGAAAACGTCCTGTTTTGGTAAGAGTACTTTTGTCTTTCTTCTGTCAAACAGAGAGAAAAGAAATGTCTTGAACCTGCCCACATTGTAGCAAAGAAAAGCCCAAATCTGCCTGCCCATGGTGGGCCTGTTGCTGAGATTTTTGGGTTTTGTTTCAGTTTTCTGAACTACCATTAAGCGAAACCCCTGTCGTGTTAGTCTTGGCAGGGACAGGTATTTAAGCTTTTCTTAGCAATTAATATAATTGAAGTTACAAAGTTTGTGTTTTCCTTCTTCCAAAGTATTAAAAATAATTATTGTCCTTTTCATCCCATTAACTTATTTTGTGGTTTAGATTTTGGTTGTTATGTTTACCTAGCCACTGAAACACTGGCTTTTAGTCAAAGATGTCTTCTTTTCTTATACCTGAAGCCATGGCTCCGGGACATTAATAAGACGTTTCAAGAATTTTCCATTTTCATTCTTACTTTTGAGTTTCATTTTTTGTCCCAATGTAGTTTTCCTCCCCACCTTGGAAGCCCTAAGGATATAGTAGTAGTTGGGATCTTGCATTTAGCCATATTGAATGGAACTTACTGCCTCTAGGCCAGGACTCACCTGCTGCTTCTTTTCTAGGGGTGAAGTTTGGGAAGCTGCTGAGAAGAGGGCTCAGGGATGAGGAGGCAGGGTGTGCCCAATTGTTTTCATATCATCGTCCTTCCACCCCACCACTAACTTGTTTTTCTGAAAGAACCATACATATTTGTATTATTATTTGTACACTGGAAATTTCCTGCTACCTTAGTCCTACCCACTCCCTTTTAGGTCTGTCCCATTTTCTTGCTTGGATCCCCACCAGCCCTTAGAGCTGTGTCTTGCCTTTTCCCAACCCCAGCATCAGAGAGTCTCTCCCAAATAACACATATCCATCTTGTTCTTGCCCCCAGGCACACCCATTCACAGTCACACAAAGTTCTTATCCTTCTATTCTTTCCCAGGAGCACCCGCGACAGTTCCCTTCACCCTCAGTACAGAGCAGGTCATAGGAAAGTTTCTAGTTTCCTCTTTAAAAACGCAGCTAAAGAACCAAGATTAAGGGCTGGCCTGAAAGTCCCATCTTGAGGGGAAAAGGTGGAGTGACCACATATCAGCCACAGCTCACACTTTTCCTGTTGGTCATACTCCATTTCCCAGTAAGGAGATGACTCTCATGGTGGATGAAGAAGGCTGAACTCCCCAAAGCATCTCTCATGCTGGATTCAGTGTCTTTCTTGTTAGAAGAACCATCTTCTTTATTTTTAAAATTTTATTTTTATATTT